>NC_088855.1:54611673-54912610 GCF_963853765.1 Magallana gigas | reverse complement strand
CATAATAATAAACCGCTTTGCGATTATCCTAACATGATAAGGGTAAGCGCGCTGTTTTTTCTTAAATAAAAAAATCATATATTGTCATTAGTTTAATTTCCTCCGAAATGATGCCTCCGTCTATCAGTACTTTCATTAATCTTCTGAACACATATAGCATTTGTGCACTTAATGTGAAAGTACTGAATTTTGGACACGCAGGTTAAGTCATTTTTCAAAAGGGGATTACCCAAAACACTTAAAAAGCTTAAAGAAAAGAAACTAGTAAAACAGAAAATCCAAATCAAATTTTATAATAAGAAATTGTATATTAACATCATGATATATATTATTTTTTATCATGATTATGTATCATATATTTGTATTTGATTAAAAAAAGGTGACGGATACAATCGGGTTAAAAACTATTTTTATATGTATATTCATGTAAAAAAACCCACGATCGATTTGTCAAAAAATGGTTGTCCCCACTCTACCCGCCGGTTATCTCGTGCTTTTAGTAAGATCTTAGAAGTAAGCCTAACGCTGCACAGTAAAGTAAATTGAACTAATGTACAAGGGCGAGGCGGATATCTGACATTGTATAAGTAGTGAATCAAAAAAACCAATCCATCCTGCTCGTTAAGTTAAGAATTGTTAATTGTACATCTTAAATAATATGTACCGGAAAAGCTATCAAACATTATTTTAAAAAATGCATGATTTCAGGAAATAACTTCAAAGTTACATTGTTTTATACTAGAGTGTGTGACATTATTCATACTAGTCATATTGTTCATTAAATGTATTCATCACATCAATCTGGTAAAGTCGCCGAGTACTGAAGTAATGGGGGGGGGGGGGGGGGGGGGGTTAAATACAGTTTGTGCTCGAATCTGGGTCACATGTAATAGTGGCGTGTTATTTAAATAGTTCAACTAGCTTGAATAAGCCAGTCGATATTTAAAGCAATATGAGCTGCAATTTTCATGTTGAATTTTTTTTCTTCACGAAAATGTTATTTTCTAGTTAAAAGACAAAAAATATCATGGGTTTTAAATTTCTCTTATCCATATTTTTGTAGGAAAAGGCGTTAAGAAGCCTTAATTGGAACAAAATTTAATTATTGTCGTCCTGTACAAAAATTGATTGGCTATATATTCCTTAGACGAGAAATCGTTCTTTTTACAAAAATTAATGATTTGTTTTAATCTTTTTAATAATAAAAGTTCAAGTTACGTGCAGACTTATTATACTAGCAGGTTTTTGCACTAAAAAAAATTATAAAAAAATACAGCTCATATTGCTTTAAACTATTCATTCGATTAAATATCTTTGATTTCTATCATAGTTCGAATCATATTTTGTTTCCCGTTTTAAATTCACGGGATTCGGATCTAACGTGAAATTAATCTTCAAATAATTGGAGTGAACACTTTTTCAATCAGATTCGCTGCACGCTTTCATGCAACAGACCGGAAATACGGGGTTACATCTTCTAGATGTCTATCAAAACAACTAATGAGAAAAGGCGCCGTTGAAATGTTTTTTAATTACTCCATGTTGCTTCTTTTTGTAGTACTAGTGAATTAAGCATGCCTCATGCACCTTTGCTTTAGTGACAGACAAGGTCATTGAAATAGGAGTGGGGTCAACCCGACACAGAAATAACTGACCCTTGAACTTTGAACTTTAAAACTAATGACCAATCAGAAGTTAATCAAGCATGTTACAAAACAGAATGATACTGGGCCTTATACTGGTGGCCAACAGAAATATTTACATTCGGTGTATTTATTGAATAGTTCTGATCCAAATTTTGGAACATATAAACAAGGGAGTTCCTTGTTGTGTAACTTGAAACTTTGCCTCATGTATCAGGTACAATGTTTTGTATATAAGTTGGTACTAAGATATTTTGCATTTTGTACATAACTATTGTTTAAAATATAATGAGTTTCTTGAAGCAATAGTTGTTGCCCCGTTACTATTATTGCAGCATATAATTGAACCTATTCCACTTTTTCAATGTCCATCTTTGTGCAACCAACCCAAACTTCAACAGCATGTACTCTAATTCTGATGAAAGATACGTACAGTTGTAAAACAATATCCCTTGAAACGGAAAATTTTAGCTTTTTTGTAAGCTTTTTTTAACAATGTTATCAATCTGTTTTGACCAACTTAAGTTTGAAGATAACTGTACACCAAGATGTTTGTGGTCTGTAACATATTCTAATTGACAATGTTCAAAAAATAAATTATGAAATAAAGTACATTTTTCAAATGAGAAAATACTTTGGTTTTCTGTGAATTAAATTTCAACAACTATTTTTTTTACCATTCACCTAATATTTTGAGATCATGATAATAGATTTCGCTCAATAAGATTAATATTATCTGAACATTGTAAAGAATCTATGCTGTCATAGTAGCTTGCAGTTGCATGTTTACTTTATTTTCCTAAAAATAACCCAATTAGATTCTCTTTTTGGGGTTCATGTTTAATATTTGTCACTCTACAGCTGTTCATGATTGTATGTACCTCATGTGAATTATTTATCTTTAATAAATCAAAGTTTAGATCACCAAGTATTATAATATTATTAGAAATATCTGTAGCCTTTTCGGAACACCAAGACAATTTTTACCAAAAGGCGCTACTTGAGTGTGGTGGACGATAAATACAGCATACCAGAAGAATCCCTTTCACTTGTGGTATTTCTATCCAAATAATTTCAGTATCATAAGGTTCTAAATCTTCTCTACTGTACGCATTCATAAAGTTTGAAACAAAAATCATTACTACACCACCATAGCTGTTGCAATCTTTTCTAAAAAAATATTATCAAAACCCTCAATGAACAGATCTTCATTTAAAACATTAGTGTCTAAATGAGAATCTGTCAAACATAGAATATCAAAATCATGCACTAAATACATTAGAGAGACAATCTTGTTTCTTATTTGCTTCGAATTTTAAGATGTGAAGGTAATCACGCGTCTAACATAATCATTTTGATATGTACTTTTAAAAAATAATCGTATCTTTTCAATCTCAAAAAAGAGTTTTCCCGGAAAGTTTCTGTATGTATATTTTTAGCCGCGGAAGCGCACAAATACCGGTTACATTTTTTATGGCTGTTCCATCTATTATTCATATCACTGACGAAGAGCGTATAATTATATAATATTTTAAAAGCGATGATATCGATGCAAAAATTGTCCATACAAATAAAAATCAAAATAAATATATGCATTATATAAAACACCAGGCCGTGCAGACAAATTAAATAACCCCCGTTAGCGTGCTACATATATGTATGATAAGTTAAATCTGGAGGTATTATTATTGCTGTCAAAACAAAACTCGTTAAGTTTTTTTTACTGTGATCAAAGGAAGGAGCAAATCATATCGATTGATTGATAAATTGGCCAATTTATAATAATATAAAGGATAATTTGTTTTCAGACTCCCAAAATGTTAAACAATGATTAGCTAGAGAAAACCAATATACATACTGCGTACTGAGAATTTGTCTAATTCACAGTAAAAACGAGATTTTTTTTACAGCAATAATAATACCTCCAGATTTAACTTTTGCTAGTATATCAAATCTTTTTTTTCATAAAAACACAGAAACCTAGTTTATCGATTGCGTCAGGGTTATGTTTTTTGTGTCAGTTAAACATAATATATATGGCACGCCAAATTAACAAAAATGAGCTAAACATTATTAGGTTTATCGACTGTTAACTATAGTTTACGAACCTCAAACTGTAGTTAACGATTCGTTAACTATAGTTTTAATCTGTAAAACTATATTTAACGGTTGTAAACTATAGTAAACGAATGAGAATCTAAGTTTATCTGTCTGCAAATAACATTAACGATTGATTTTGCTGATATCTGTAAACTATAATTTACATTTGTTAACTTTGGTTAAGAGTTGTTAATCATAGTTTCACACTCGTGAAACTATATTTATCAGATAAACTATGTTTACAAATGGTTGTTTTCAGTGTTAATTATAGTTTTACACTTCTGAAACATAGATGATCGCGTTAACTATGGTTTACCGATGTAAAATATAGGTTATTGTCGTTAACTATAGTTTTCTGTCCGTAAACTATAGTTTACAACCGTTAAACCTAGTTTATCGATTGTGAAACTATGATCAGCTCATTGTTGTGAATTTGGCGTGCCATAAACAGATAAATACATCATAACGAGAAATAAAGTTCGAGAACTCTGGCTATTGTAATTTTCGCCGCAGTTCACAAACACTGAGTGTCAGAAATTTCAGTTTTAGCTGCTCTTCCTCGTGTCCCTATATATCTATCACGGTCTGGGGTAGATGTCTGGCGCGGGCGGTTTTTTTTTTTGGCAGTCGGTCACCGGCGTTCTTTTGACTGTACACCTGACTGTCCACGCGCGGATCCATTAGCGTGCCCTTGTAAACTTCGCCGTCAATATATAAGGTGTCACGAACCAGTTTCACTTTTTTGCCATCCTTTTTTTTCTCATGATTGGAATTATATTTTTTCTTTTATCCTTTATTTCCAGAGTGTACTGTTCGTTTATCCAGGGTCGAGATCCTTTTCGTTTCTATGGTGCATTGCTCATAAGACAAAATAGCTGGACACAGACAAATCACCAGAAAATGACAAAATAACTCGAGACAAAAACGCCGAACAAAGACAATACAACTCAAAAAAAAAATTAGCCAGACATGGATTAAACAACTCAAAAGACAAAACAGTCAGACATAGACAATGCACCTAAAAAAAAAGAGCCGGACACAGACAGAAGACAACAAAAGACATAATAGCTGGACAAAGACAAAAGAATTTAATAGCCAGTCACATATTTGTGCATGCAATGTAAAAAGAATATAAAATGTAATTGTATACGGTAATTATTGTTTCTGCATGGGCATCAATCATCAATAAAATGAAAAAGTAATCATAATTTTTCATTATTATATCATAACTATTTCCTTATCTTGACATGCTTAGTGATCCTCATTAGACAGTGACATTAAAGTCTTGGACAATAACAACTTTAATAAAATTGGTATTTATTAATATTTCACTGTATAGCAGTTCTTCAATTAACTATTACAATGACAGTTTATTATACCAAATAAATAACATATCACAGTTTGACAAAAATTAACTCCTAGTAATGGCTACCATCAGCTAAGTTTGGAGAAGCCAGGAGGTGGTGACACAGTGTCCCCAACCCCTGAAGGGGGTCCACTAATGTTAAATCCTGGGGGAGCTCTAAGCTTAGTGGTCCCTTTTCTGAGTTCACTATCAGCACCAGAAGTACTTTCATTACAGCTTGAAGTTCTGTCAGGATTATCTTTCCTAGTCTCTGATTTCATACCTCCACTGTTTTTTGTATTCACTTTGTCAGTTTCCTCTTGATTGGAGGATGGTGATCCCTCCCCTAATCTTTTGTTAGGCCTCTGGTTTTGATCTGAAGTATTTCTATTCATTTTATCCCCATACCCTGTGAAAGGTTTGCTTGTTCCTGGTTGATCTCTTTTTTCCCTTGGACTTCTAGGTTCGAAGTCTTTTCTGCTGTGTTTTCCGCCTGACATAGGCCTCGTTTCATTCCTGTCTCTACCAACCCTTCCATCACCCCCTCTGGGTGGCTGTCCAAACCCTCTTCTTGAGTCCTCCTTTCTTCCCATTCTATCTCCTTTCTCATGCTGGAGTCTTTCAGGTGGTTGTCCAAATCCTTTCCTAGTTTCTCTTTGTGTAGATGAATCTTTGCTGTTTCCAGTGTCTTTCTGATTTCTTGGTGATCTTTGTTGACCAGACTCATGGTGTCCTTGATCAGATTTCCTGATCTGACCCGACCTTGGTCTTCCAAAACCTTTTCTGGTGTCTTCATTGTTTCTCTTTTCATTAATGCTATCCTTTGACATTCCTGCTGCAGCATTTTCTTCCACTCCTCCAGTTTCATGACTTTCACTTGGGTTTCTCTCTGCCTTTTGGGATGACTTGGGTTTTCCAAAACCTCTCCTTTCTTGAGACTTGTTTGAAGTTACTTCATCCGCATTCTTTTCAATTAAGGAGTCATTTTTTTTATTGTCCGTATGGGATTTTCCTGATTGATCTTCATCACTGTGATGATTCCCTGGGTGAGACTGTGTGTCTCTGGCCCTACTCAAGCGGTCATTGACCCCTGACCTCTGGTTAACTGGCCTACCCCTGCCACGCCCCCTGCGGTCCTTGGGAACAAATCTCTGCCTGTGAGCCTCCTCATGGTAGGAATCTAAGGTCCCCTGATAAAAAAATTACAACATGTAAATACCTGTATATAATATATATATGTGAATAATACATGTATATACATGTATGTGCCTGTATTTACTATACACATGCATATACCTGACAGTGTGTATGTAATATATACATCTAAATAATTGTATATAATGTCAGACCAACTAAATCATTTTTCCTAACAAAATTCATTCTAGGAGCAGTTTTAAAAAAAAATGCACATGTATTTAGTTACCTTAAACTCATCACCATCATGTTATAAAATACAATTTTGAATTTATTGGGAGAAATTTTATTAATGTATGAATGTACATAATTGTAAATTAAAGTCATAAACCATACGTACACAGAGCTTCATTTTGAAGAATGGTGTCCTGTCAGTACAAATCACTTTAAGCTTACCTGCTCAGGTGTAAATCCAGGTTGAGACTGTAGATAGGATAGAAGAGCTTTATAAATAAATTTATACTGGGGCTCCGTCTGTATCATGCCTGGGCGCTGCGACCTGACCTTCAGTACTGTCTTCTGAATATCAAGGTCACAATCCAATCCTACAGCATAACATTAACTTATTAACTCTTCAGTATTACAACAATTTTACAAAATTAAAAATGATATTGTGCAAACCTCCTGAACAATATAAGAAATAGGCTCACCTTCTTCCTTTATTTGATGAATAAGTGCTTCTATAACCACCAAAGTTCCTGTCCGCCCAAGTCCAGCACTACAAATATTTTGTAAACGATTAGAATGACCTAATACCGGCCACTGACCTTCATTACTTTGTCACTGACCTTACTAAGTTTTACCCCTGATAGATTACTCTGTGTAAGATCTAAAATCTGACCATGAGAGCATATAATTTATTTGATTAGATGTGTTTGACCTTGATAACTTTGACGCTGACCTTAGTTAATTTTGATCCTGACCTTCGCTAATCCTGACCCCATATAAGTTTGACCATGACATTAAATCAAGTTAACCTTGACATAGGATCAGTTTGGCCCTGACCTTAGATTAGTTTTGCTCTGACCCAAGATAATTCTTACTATAGACAAGTTTGACTATGACCATTGATAAGTTTGACCTTATCCATAGATAAGTTTAACCCTGACCCTGGATAAGTTTGACCCTGACCTGCAATGGATGACCATGGGGCCAGCCTCTGTTAGCTCCGCCTGCTTGCTGTTGACAGTTGCCAAGAAGTCAATAATTGCGGCAGGGTTTTTAGGAACACCAAAATCTGGCCATGCTGTGAAGTTAAACTGGTACACCAATCTGGATCCTTCCCCCTGTGAAACACAGCAACATGTTAATTTTTCAGGGGACAAAATTTAATAAAAAAAAAAATACTAATGAAATCAACAAAACCATCCTTACTTATATTTGTACATAGAATTCAATGGTATACAAGATGTTTTATAATAAAGTTTTTATTACATTTTGGCCAGGAGTGGATAATTTGAGATTTATCAACTCATGGCCATATCATGCAAAAAAGTGAAATAAAAACTAATTCATTACAATCTGAAAATGTACCACTAGCATTCATTAAGATCATTAACAACTATCCTAGGAACTGTACTGCACTAACCTGCCCCTCCCCTGACAGTCTGGTCACCTCCAGCTCACGCAGGACATAGTCTCGGTGTGGAGTGACAGACTGACCTTTGACCTGGAACTTATAATTCTGTCCCTCCAGGAGCCTTTCTTCTCCCTCCTCACACCAGTAACGCGACACCTTGACCTATAAGTTGTAATCACTGGTTAAATAATGTTACTATAGGGACTGATCTCAGTTTCACTGGACAAGTTTTGTCCTGCTCACTCTCCTTAACATTAACACAGTAACCCTAGACCCAAATACATTGGAATTTTGACCAATTATGATTTATCTCTTAAATAATATGACAATTTATAATATTAATACAGAGAAAAGTTATTAAATGACTTTAAAATAACAAAATCTGATTAATTTGTGATATCAACTTATAATTACGGTAGTAAATTATCAAGATAATGACTGTAAATATTTTAATAACTTTCGGGTTATCCTGTACACACTGAAAAGTTTTTATCATAATTAAGAGACATTTCATTTCTTACAATAGAATAAACACTAACCCTGTCATCTTCCACAGCCTTGGTTGCCATGACGATGACCTGTGACCTCTCCTGCCAGACCATCCTCCAGAAGTCACCCACGGTCTCGGACAGACAGCCCTGGGTCGCGATCAGCCGACCTCCATCTGCTCTAGATGTCTCGCTGGTAATCTACAGGGACACATCACCAGATAGAAGGAAATCAATCTTATCAACTTCACAAATGCAACTGTGTATTACATGTATGCATATTTTACATACCTGTATGTATGCTGCACAGATGTAATCTGACCCTTTGACTTCTGAATCTCCATCCTTCAAAACAACTCTGGTGTCATCATCTGCAACCAAGCAAACGATCATGACAATTATCTTATTCCCTAAATCATGATTTATCAACTTTTGTCTGAAAGATTTGAATGATTTCAGGTGTTATGAAATGTAGCTGATTAGTGAGTCCGTACTCAAGATCTAAACAGGAAATGTTACATATGCATGACAACCTCAACTATTCTAGCCACATTTTCAAGCTCTACATAGGAGTAGAATGTTCTGGTGAGCCTTGTCCACCTTGATGAACAAGCCCCAGGTGTAAATAGGTTCTACACCTGTACAAGCAACTCACAAGGCACCAGGTGCTTGACCCTGTTTTTGTGTCGGTTTTCTGGCCGCTGACCCTCTTTTTTACTCCCCCCTGGAGCTCCACGCCTGTTCAAGTTCTAAAACAGAGGAATACACAAAAATTTATAAAGCTATCAAATTTCAAGGAAAAAATAAATTTTTCAAATACATGCAACTGTTTGATCCTGTCTGTTTCTGTGGTTTGAGCCTGTGCCCTCTACCTTACAACGTCTACACTACACATACATGTAAGAAACAAAATAAAAGAGTGCACTGATACCTCAAACTCTTCTGAGAACCTAGTCCATCTTCTGTCAAATTCTCTCTCCAGCATCTGGATTTGCTGTGGAAGCCTGCTAGCTTTAAATGTAGTCTGTAAGAAAATATACACATATATAATTACCGTTTACAACATCCAAGGATTACTCTTTCCTTTGGACAGAAATATCTAATAGACACATAGTCTAACTTAGTAGATGTACAAAGTTGGTACGTACATAGTACAATGCGAGTAGAATTCATCAAACTACCTTTGCTTTATTAAGTATTCCAGTGTTTCTGGATTTTCCTGAATCTTTGACAGTGACATTAGTTCCTTGATCTTTAGAAGAAGCTTCTGTACTGTTTTTAGTTGAAGATTCAGTGCTGTGTTTAGTTGAAGATTCAGGATCAGTATCTTGGATAGAAGTCAAATTTAACTCCACCACATCATCCTAAAGTAAACAAGAAATGTAAAATTATAAATTCATAAAGACAACCAAAATCCATAAGTGTTGGAAATTAACATTTAAAGGGAGGGAACTAAGGATGTCCTGTAGTACAAGTCTATGGCCTAACCTGTGTAGTGTGTACAGAGTATGCTCTGTAGTACAAGTCTATGGCCCTGACCTGTGTGGTATGTACAGAGTATGTCCTGTAGTACAAGTCTATGGCCCTGACCTGTGTAATGTGTATGGGAAAGGCCTGTAGTACAAGTCTATGGCCTAGCCTGTGTAATGTGTACGGAGTATGTCCTGTAGTACAAGTCTATGGCCCTGACCTGTGTAATGTGTATGGGAAAGGCCTGTAGTACAAGTCTATGGCCTAGCCTGTGTAATGTGTACGGAGTATGTCCTGTAGTGCAAGTTTATGGCCCTGACCTGTGTAACATAAATGGAGTATGTCCTGTAGTACAAGTTTATGGCCCTGACCCATGTATATACAGAGTATGTCCTGTAGTACAAGTCTATGGCCCTGACCCATGTAATGTGTACAGAGTATGTCCTGTAGTACAAGTCTATCGCCCTTACCTGTGTGGTATGTACAGAGTATGTCCTGTAGTACAAGTTTATGGCCCTGACCTGTGTAATGTGTATGAAGTATGTCCTGCAGTACAAGTCTATCGCCCTGACCTGTGTAACATGTATGGAGTATGTCGTGTAATACAAGTTTATGGCCCTGACCTGTGTAGTGTGTATGGAGTATGTCCTGTAGTACAAGTCTATCGCCCTGACCTGTGTGGTGTGTTCAGAGTATGTCTTGTAGTACAAGTCTATCGCCCTGACCTGTGTAATGTGTATGGAGTATGGCGTGTAGTACAAGTTTTTGGCCCTGACCTGTATAATGTGTACAGAGTATGTCCTGTAGTACAAGTTTATGGCCCTGACCTGTGTGGTGTGTACAGAGTATGTATTGTAGTACAAGTCTATCGCCCTGACCTGTGTAATGTGTACAGAGTATGTTCTGTAGTAAAAGTTTATGGCCCTGTCCTGTGCAGTGTGTACAGAGTATGCTCTGTAGTACAAGTCTATGGCCCTGACCTGTGTGGTATGTACAGAGTATGTCCTGTAGTACAAGTCTATCGCCCTGACCTGTGTAATGTGTATGGAGTATGGCGTGTAGTACAAGTTTTTGGCCCTGACCTGTATAATGTGTACAGAGTATGTCCTGTAGTACAAGTTTATGGCCCTGACCTGTGTGGTGTGTACAGAGTATGTCTTGTAGTACAAGTCTATCGCCCTGACCTGTGTAATGTGTACAGAGTATGTTCTGTAGTAAAAGTTTATGGCCCTGTCCTGTGCAGTGTGTACAGAGTATGCTCTGTAGTACAAGTCTATGGCCCTGACCTGTGTGGTATGTACAGAGTATGTCCTGTAGTACAAGTCTATCGCCCTGACCTGTGTAATGTGTATGGGGTTAGTTCTGTAGTAACAGTCTATCGCCCTGACCTGTGTAATGTGTACAGAGTATGTCCTGTAGTACAAGTTTATGGCCCTGACCTGTGTAATGTGTATGGAGTTTGTCCTGTAGTACAAGTCTATCGCCCTGACCTGTGTAACATGTATGGAGTATGTCCTGTAGTACAAGTCTATCGCCCTGACCTGTGTGGTATGTACAGAGTATGCTCTGTAGTACAAGTCTATCACCCTGACCTGTGTAATGTGTACAGAGTATGTCCTGTAGTACAAGTCTATCGCCCTGACCTGTGTAATGTGTACGGAGTATGTCCTGAAGTACAAGTCTATCGCCCTGACCTGTGTAATGTGTACAGAGTATGTCGTGTAGTACAAGTTTATGGCCCTGACCTGTGTAGTGTGTATGGAGTATGTCCTGTAGTACAAGTCTATCGCCCTGACCTGTGTGGTGTGTTCAGAGTATGTCTTGTAGTACAAGTCTATCGCCCTGACCTGTGTGGTGTGTTCAGAGTATGTCTTGTAGTACAAGTCTATCGCCCTGACCTGTGTAGTGTGTATGGAGTATGTCCTGTAGTACAAGTCTATGGCCCTGACCTGTGTGGTGTGTTCAGAGTATGTCTTGTAGTACAAGTCTATCGCCCTGACCTGTGTAATGTGTATGGAGTATGGCGTGTAGTACAAGTTTTTGGCCCTGACCTGTATAATGTGTACAGAGTATGTCCTGTAGTACAAGTTTATGGCCCTGACCTGTGTGGTGTGTACAGAGTATGTCTTGTAGTACAAGTCTATCGCCCTGACCTGTGTAATGTGTACAGAGTATGTTCTGTAGTAAAAGTTTATGGCCCTGATCTGTGTTGTGTGTACAGAGTATGCTCTGTAGTACAAGTCTATGGCCCTGACCTTAGTAATGTGTACAGAGTATGTCCTGCAGTACAAGTCTATCGCCCTGACCTGTGTAATATGTATGGAGTATGTCCTGTAGTACAAGTCTATCGCCCTGACCTGTGTGGTATGTACAGAGTATGCTCTGTAGTACAAGTCTATCACCCTGACCTGTGTAATGTGTACAGAGTATGTCCTGTAGTACAAGTCTATCGCCCTGACCTGTGTAATGTGTACGGAGTATGTCCTGCAGTACAAGTCTATCGCCCTGACCTGTGTAATGTGTACAGAGTATGTCGTGTAGTACAAGTTTATGGCCCTGACCTGTGTAGTGTGTACAGAGTATGTCCTGTAGTACAAGTTTATGGCCCTGACCTGTGTGGTGTGTACAGAGTATGTCTTGTAGTACAAGTCTATCGCCCTGACCTGTGTAATGTGTACAGAGTATGTTCTGTAGTAAAAGTTTATGGCCCTGTCCTGTGCAGTGTGTACAGAGTATGCTCTGTAGTACAAGTCTATGGCCCTGACCTGTGTGGTATGTACAGAGTATGTCCTGTAGTACAAGTCTATCGCCCTGACCTGTGTAATGTGTATGGGGTTAGTCCTGTAGTACAAGTCTATCGCCCTGACCTGTGTAATGTGTACAGAGTATGTCCTGTAGTACAAGTTTATGGACCTGACCTGTGTAATGTGTATGGAGTTTGTCCTGTAGTACAAGTCTATCGCCCTGACCTGTGTAACATGTATGGAGTATGTCCTGTAGTACAAGTCTATCGCCCTGACCTGTGTGGTATGTACAGAGTATGCTCTGTAGTACAAGTCTATCACCCTGACCTGTGTAATGTGTACAGAGTATGTCCTGTAGTACAAGTCTATCGCCCTGACCTGTGTAATGTGTACGGAGTATGTCCTGAAGTACAAGTCTATCGCCCTGACCTGTGTAATGTGTACAGAGTATGTCGTGTAGTACAAGTTTATGGCCCTGACCTGTGTAGTGTGTATGGAGTATGTCCTGTAGTACAAGTCTATCGCCCTGACCTGTGTGGTGTGTTCAGAGTATGTCTTGTAGTACAAGTCTATCGCCCTGACCTGTGTGGTGTGTTCAGAGTATGTCTTGTAGTACAAGTCTATCGCCCTGACCTGTGTAGTGTGTATGGAGTATGTCCTGTAGTACAAGTCTATGGCCCTGACCTGTGTGGTGTGTTCAGAGTATGTCTTGTAGTACAAGTCTATCGCCCTGACCTGTGTAATGTGTATGGAGTATGGCGTGTAGTACAAGTTTTTGGCCCTGACCTGTATAATGTGTACAGAGTATGTCCTGTAGTACAAGTTTATGGCCCTGACCTGTGTGGTGTGTACAGAGTATGTCTTGTAGTACAAGTCTATCGCCCTGACCTGTGTAATGTGTACAGAGTATGTTCTGTAGTAAAAGTTCATGGCCCTGATCTGTGTTGTGTGTACAGAGTATGCTCTGTAGTACAAGTCTATGGCCCTGACCTTAGTAATGTGTACAGAGTATGTCCTGCAGTACAAGTCTATCGCCCTGACCTGTGTAATATGTATGGAGTATGTCCTGTAGTACAAGTCTATCGCCCTGACCTGTGTGGTATGTACAGAGTATGCTCTGTAGTACAAGTCTATCACCCTGACCTGTGTAATGTGTACAGAGTATGTCCTGTAGTACAAGTCTATCGCCCTGACCTGTGTAATGTGTACGGAGTATGTCCTGCAGTACAAGTCTATCGCCCTGACCTGTGTAATGTGTACAGAGTATGTCGTGTAGTACAAGTTTATGGCCCTGACCTGTGTAGTGTGTATGGAGTATGTCCTCTAGTACAAGTCTATCGCCCTGACCTGTGTGGTGTGTTCAGAGTATGTCTTGTAGTACAAGTCTATCGCCCTGACCTGTGTAATGTGTATGGAGTATGGCGTGTAGTACAAGTTTTTGGCCCTGACCTGTATAATGTGTACAGAGTATGTCCTGTAGTACAAGTTTATGGCCCTGACCTGTGTGGTGTGTACAGAGTATGTCTTGTAGTACAAGTCTATCGCCCTGACCTGTGTAATGTGTACAGAGTATGTTCTGTAGTAAAAGTTTATGGCCCTGTCCTGTGCAGTGTGTACAGAGTATGCTCTGTAGTACAAGTCTATGGCCCTGACCTGTGTGGTATGTACAGAATATGTCCTGTAGTACAAGTCTATCGCCCTGACCTGTGTAATGTGTATGGGGTTAGTCCTGTAGTACAAGTCTATCACCCTGACCTGTGTAATGTGTACAGAGTATGTCCTGTAGTACAAGTTTATGGACCTGACCTGTGTAATGTGTATGGAGTTTGTCCTGTAGTACAAGTCTATCGCCCTGACCTGTGTAACATGTATGGAGTATGTCCTGTAGTACAAGTCTATCGCCCTGACCTGTGTGGTATGTACAGAGTATGCTCTGTAGTACAAGTCTATCACCCTGACCTGTGTAATGTGTACAGAGTATGTCCTGTAGTACAAGTCTATCGCCCTGACCTGTGTAATGTGTACGGAGTATGTCCTGAAGTACAAGTCTATCGCCCTGACCTGTGTAATGTGTACAGAGTATGTCGTGTAGTACAAGTTTATGGCCCTGACCTGTGTAGTGTGTATGGAGTATGTCCTGTAGTACAAGTCTATCGCCCTGACCTGTGTGGTGTGTTCAGAGTATGTCTTGTAGTACAAGTCTATCGCCCTGACCTGTGTGGTGTGTTCAGAGTATGTCTTGTAGTACAAGTCTATCGCCCTGACCTGTGTAGTGTGTATGGAGTATGTCCTGTAGTACAAGTCTATGGCCCTGACCTGTGTGGTGTGTTCAGAGTATGTCTTGTAGTACAAGTCTATCGCCCTGACCTGTGTAATGTGTATGGAGTATGGCGTGTAGTACAAGTTTTTGGCCCTGACCTGTATAATGTGTACAGAGTATGTCCTGTAGTACAAGTTTATGGCCCTGACCTGTGTGGTGTGTACAGAGTATGTCTTGTAGTACAAGTCTATCGCCCTGACCTGTGTAATGTGTACAGAGTATGTTCTGTAGTAAAAGTTTATGGCCCTGATCTGTGTTGTGTGTACAGAGTATGCTCTGTAGTACAAGTCTATGGCCCTGACCTTAGTAATGTGTACAGAGTATGTCCTGTAGTACAAGTTTATGGCCCTGACCTGTGTAATGTGTACAGAGTATGTCCTGTAGTACAAGTTTATGGCCCTGACCTGTGTAATGTGTATGGAGTATGTCCTGTAGTACAAGTCTATCGCCCTGACCTGTGTAATGTGTATGGAGTATGTCCTGTAGTACAAATCTATTGCCCTGACCAGTGTAATGTGTACGGAGTATGTCCTGAAGTACAAATCTATCGCCCTGATCTGTGTAATGTGTACAGAGTATGTCCTGTAGTACAAGTCTATCGCCCTGACCTGTGTAGTGTGTACAGAGTATGTCCTGTAGTACAAGTCTATCGCCCTGACCTGTGTAATGAGGAACTTGTTCCTCTCCTCCTGTACATCAATCACTCCTCCCCTCTCTCTCTGTCTCCTCAGGAGCCTGGACATCTCCCTCTGCCAGGTCCTCAACTCAGCTGTGGGGTAAAAGTTCAAGGACTGGTCCTGGGGGGTTGTTTCCCCGGTGTAAAGGTCAACATTACACTCCATCTCCTCCCGACACACAGGACAAGGAACCTAGAAAAGCAAACACGACGGAACATATAATGGTAATAGAAAACAGATAAGTAAAAATTCTCCTACTGTTCAATTTTTCTGAAATTTAAATATTTTTTCTTTCGGATAGAACCTGTAAATATTTAAAATTTTAAAGAAATATGACCACACAATTTATGCCCACGTTGCCTTAAACCTTCCATTTCAACCTTTCGGCAGAGTGTTAGAATTTGCATGCCAACACTTTTGAAGTTATGACTAGTGTTTATGAGCTATTCACACAAGAAATCTTTCTGTTATTTAAACACATTGAAATGTATTCTAACTAGTAACAAAAAGTAAGTTCTGAGTGTTGTTAATATAATGTAAGAATAGCGCTTGTGATTGATTTTTGAGGACAAAATTTTGCAACACCTAAAGGTCTCTATACAGAAATTGTAAGATTAAATTTTCAATAAAATTTAAAAACTGTATTATTGCCACGACTGAATTATTAAGATATATCAAAATAGTGAAAATTTGACTGTGTGTTTTTGAATAATTACGATTTAAACATATATGACAGATGTAAATATTGTTATAAAACAAAGATGATGTCATCATTTTTGACCTTTGACTTTTTTATCTGACCTTGAAATTTGAAATGCATAAAGCCTAAACACTTGTAATGATTGTGTCCAAACTTACAGTCTATGAACAAAAGTTACACATTGAATGATATGAGGATAAATTGCACATAGATCAAATGAAAACCATTCAAATGTAGGTTTCAAAATTATCAAAATATGCTGTATCTCAATTTTTTTCTGCTTTGAGTTAATTATTTGTTTTAGTTAAGATAATGAATCGAGATTAATTTTTACAAAATATTTAGCCATTATTTTGCGCATTTGAGAAAATATTTCAAATAATGAATTTCAAGGGTGTTTTGTTCTACTTTTAACAGAAATTCAGTTGTGTATGAACATGTCAAGCATAAGATAATTGTAAAGTGGGAAAATATGTGCATTAATGGACTTTGTCAATACAAAAAGATTAATAATTGAATTATTAACCTTTGTCTGGCCTCCGTCGTCTTGCTGGTGGGTGGGTCTAGACTGGTTCTCCTGTTGGATGGAGGCCAGTACATGTCTGACATAACGGGCCAGACAATGGCAGTGAAAGTAGTGGTAGCAGTGGGTCTTGGTGAACTCCTCACCCTCGTGGAAGTGTTCGTAACAGATGGTACAGGGGCAGTGGGGGATGTTTCCCTCAGTCAACTTCTCTTTGGCCAACTGTTTAAGTAGTCATTAAATGTGAAAGGGTCAATCAATGTCTGTTGTTAAAAATTGTCTTCAGTGTTTCATAAATGTTAGCAGATTAATAGCTTAGCAGACTTCGTCTCATATTTTTCAATGATAAAAAAATCATTATTAGGGCTTTTTGACTTTCCGTCAAAAAGACCTATTGTTTTTGTTCTGTTTTATTAGTTTTATTATTATTCTCGACAACGATTTTTTGAAAACGGAACCGAAAAATAAAAATTTAATGTTGAATTCTTTCGCAATTGTTTAGTTCTCCTGTATGTCCCTTTTTGAAATTCAGGTCTATATACAGGTACTTCCGGTTTACCGATGCAAAATACAAAATATTAAAAGGACCTTTGTATCTATTTTATTTTTTGATTGTAAACTAAGAAATTTTGGATTTAGATATTTCATAGTATGATATACAAAATCGTAAGCGACAACTTTTTTCTATCTCTTACTGTTTTTGAGACATTAGACTTCAAACTATAAAAAAAAGAGGGGATGAAAAAAGTAAAAATTGAAAAAACCACCAAATTTTTTAAATGAGGAATGGGAAATGTTAAAATTGTCATAATTATCATATATTTTAAGTTTCGTTTAAAACCATTGAGAACTTCCGTTTTTATAAGTTGATAAAAAATCTTCTATGGGTGTTTTAATGTTAAACTGAATTCTAATTCGCAGACTGGAAAAGGTTTTGGGATTAAAATTTTGGAAGATAAGGGATCTACAGGGGTCAAAGTAGAAAACAGCCCTTTAGCTGTATCTTTCTTTTTTATCCGAATTTTAAAATCTTTTTGGTTTTTAGTTTTGAGTAAAGAGTACAATTTAAAAATTATGGTCCATAGGTTTAAAGGGCCTAAATATTGAAACTTTTTAAAAGTTGAAAAAATTATTTAGAAAGAGTTTGCTCAATGAACGTAGAACATAAATACTCTAGGCATACCAAGTTTTCTATTCGAGAAATGAATACTTACTCTTTTATGATTTTTTGGAAATATTCTTTTAAAAATTAAAAGTTCATGTATATTTCCTTTTAAAGTTTTGAAGTTATCTTTTTTTAAAGTTCTGAAGTTATCTTTTTGTGACATTGCATTACTTATAAGTTAATATTTAGGCAACTGATTATACTAAGGTGGTGAAGAATTTGTAAATAAAAAAAAATATATATGATTTTACCAAACATTTTCAATCAAAAAGGGGAAAGGGGATGTCAAAAAGCCCTTACTCTTTGTTGAAGACAAAAAAAGTTCTAGTTTAAGTTTAATTTCTCTTGCCTTTTAAAAAGAATTTTACTACTATTCAATCTCTAACCTCAATCAGATCATACAGCATGGGTCCTCCCTGGAGTTCTGTTGCCAAGGTAACCAATGATTCCTGTAACCTATAAAATATTTAAGAATATAAAAATTAATTTCACCTACTGAATGACCAATTTTTTAATTTACACTAAAAATATACTGACTGATTAGAAATACAGTTTTCTAATTAAACATTTGATATGAATTCCTTTAATTCAGAAGTATATTTGTAATATTTCTCATCATGTATTTTCTTTACTAAATGACTGGTTGTGTAATGACCATTTTATCTACTGACCTATTGACCTCTTCCTCACCAATGCCTCGAGGATTCTTGATATTAATCGTTGGAATTTCATGAGGATACTAAAAGCAAACAATCAATAGCATGTTCAACATCCGAAAAAACCCCTACAAGATGAACATATTGTGCAGAGAATATCTGTTAAATCTCAGCAATATTGATCCATTGTTTTAGACAGAGGGATACTGCTTTCTTCTATACCTGTTGTGATAGCTCTAGTTCCAGTGTAATACACACATACTTTTTCTCTTCCTCGTCTCCAGTAGATGGGTGTAACCTCAGACTGATCACCTCGGGCTGGCTCCTGTCAAACAGTTACATTGTTTAGATTCTAGATTTACATGATTATCAGAAATCGCCTTACTGAAATAATAGATATTTACCTCTCAGATAATGATATATTCAGTTCTTCAATGTAAATAGATTTCAGCACCTCTAACTCTTCATCAATTCCACTAGAAAAAGAAAATTATTTAACATTACAAAAATACACAATTTTCAACCAACATTAACGTTGTATATGAAAATATAAACATACTATCAATTTATGTTACAGTTCCAAGACTTTTTTCTTTTTTTTAATCTAACACTTGTTCTATATTTTTAACAACAAAGACTGGTATTTTCTGTCTTAAATTCGATTTTAATCAACCAATCATCACCATACACACATGCAATAAACTTTAACAACACAAAAGTACTGTTAAATTGGAGACAGAGAATACTATTTAACTGTATTTATCAGACTACACATGCCTGATTTCTAACACATCGACGTCGTCAGCCATTTTCACTCCCAACGCATCTCGATCCCGATGAAATATTAAACATTCTCTCATCATCTCCCGATAAATATATGTACGTACATGTACACACCAAAAGTTTAAAGTTTGTCATTTTTTTCTTTTGTTCTTATATATTTCATTTAAAAAGGAATTATTTATAAAGGTTTTCTTGCGTTATTTTCTGTCAGATTTTAAAGAAATTTGCATTGGCTACATTAGATTCAAATTGCCCTTTTTGACATGTACATTGAAATACTAGACTAAGTAGTTTTTTGACTTACTCATTTGTAAAATTTGATACTTCAAACACAACCCAAAGATATTTTTAAGAGCTCTACTAATGTTTCATTTGCAAAATGCGAGCCGAAAAATCTTACTTTGAATTTTTATGAACAAAAGGTTGGTAAAATATTTTAAAAATATGATAAAAAAAAAAAAGCTAGAGAAATTCTAAACTCATCAACTTATCCAGGTCCTTCAAAAATTGATCAAAGGGCTACTTTTTAACAATTCTTTTAAAAATGTTGGTTTTAATAAAAGATTCAGTCAGAGACATAAATAACTTATTTATGTCTCTGATTCAGTGAGAAGAAAACAATAAATGACATACATGTACTTTTGTCACTTGGGTTTATATAGATGTATGTTGCTTTCTCTTTCTTATGCCAAGTTAACTTAACCACACAGCCAACACATTAGACCGAACACATAATAATTTAAACTCACATCCAATGTCAGTTTGTGGTCCAGAATTTGAACTGAATTAGATCTCTAACTGTTACACTCCGAATTTTTATTGTCCATTTGTCTGTCTGTGACTTTTGTCTAGCTGCAATACAGTAGCCCTCACTTATTTTTTTTTATCTGACATTTCCAGCAAAAAGGGGGAGAGACCTAGGGCTTTGCAATATTGCAGCTAACTTTAGTAGACTTGACCGTATCTCATACAAACCGTATAGACTTACCATCTCCTTAGCTTTTTCGACATCGACCGTCCAAAAAGCTACACAGGTTAAAGATCAAGGTCACTGATTGATTTTTATGTGTATCATCGACGTCGTCTGGATATCGTTTTTCACAAACAATTTTAACGTACAACACGCAATGTTCTTTATTTCAATAATTATATCAACATATACAATATAATGTGCAACATAACTTTGTAAATATTCACGTGATATTATCTGTGATGTTATTGTTTGTAAAATGAAATGTTTCTTCACGATGAACTTGACTTATCTTGTACTGTCAAGATTCATTCTTCATTACATATAGAAGATGTACAGGTGTGTGTGTGTATATATATATATATATATATATATATATATATATATATATATATATATATATATATATATATATATATATATATATATATATATATATATATATATATATATATATATATATATATATATATACACACACACACACACACACACACACCAAATTCTATAACCGCCGATTTACGCACTTTCTGTGTCCAGGTGTGTGTATATATATATATATATATATATATATATATATATATATATATATATATATATATATATATATATATATATATATATATATATATATATATATATATATATATATATATATATATATATATATATATATATATATACACACACACACACACACCAAATTCTATAACCGCCGATTTACGCACTTTCTGTGTCTGATTTTACCTTTACATGTAACATGTTCGCAGTGTAATTCATTTAAACACATTAACGATGGCAGTTGCCCGCGTGGTTTTAATGGAATACCTTGCACCTAAAAGCTAAAAATGTCATTAAAACTCTTTTTGAAGGTAGATCTAACAATCTATGGTGGATTTGGAACTGTTTTTTTTTATTGCCATTATACAATCGGCATTTTAGTTGTTAAAATGCAGTCGAAGTACACATACATGTAAGTCGTTTGTGCGTCTGTGAAATATATCTTTCTCAAAGAAAAAGAAAAATTGGCCCCATGTCGTGACTGATTTAAAAAATCTCTGTTTTTTTAATTATCAAAATAATACGTGAACTGTTGATGAAATGAAAACTGCAATGCACTTATACACATGCACTTAAGATCAGGATCTAGTAAATGAAAGGTGTCTACAGGTTTACGAAATTACCGGTTGTTGCTTTTGCTCAAATATTTAACTTCTTCTAATATGAATCTCCGGCTACAAGTAGGCGTGTCAATTTCTCCCAATATCTTTTAGTTACTTAACAAGTCAGTTATTTTACTACTTCTAGTAACCTATTTCTAGGACTTTTAACAATTTTACCACTTTTTCACATATCTCACATCTAAAGGTTCTGTTATCAACGAGGCCTCTACCGATAACTCACCCCTTTCCGCAAATCCAGTTTCTCGATATATTACCACATCTCCTGATATCTTTAGATTAGATAAATTAGTGTTTTCCAGATATCTGACAACTTTCCTATTTCTCAAAATATCTCACCACTTCTCCGGCTGATATCTTATAACAAATGTCATACTTCAAAAGATACCTTACCTCTCCACAGATCTTTTGATAGGAGTTACTTTACAACCACTTCTCCCCTTACCATGTAATTGCTGCTTCTTTATTAGGCATCACACATAACCTGCTTTTCAAGATAACTTGCATTCAGTCCCGATAACTTAACTCGTGTTTCAATAAATTCTCTCCAGACACCATAATTCAGTTTATTCATACATGATGAACTTTTGACTTGTCACCTTTTATAAATATATCGAAAACGGATTTAATTTCGTTGACCAAGTTAAAGAGTTAAAATTCTAAAAACCTAAAAAGACAAAATATTTAATACAAATAGTAGAATTTAATTCCAGATACATGTATAAACATCATGAGTATATTATTTTAATGAAATTAATTTAAAAAGTAGAAAAACACGAAAAAAAACCCACATTGTAGACAAAATAAATAATTTATAAAAAAAAGTTTATGTATAACTTTTGATTATAGGAAACTCTTTGGATTTGTGATTATGATCTTTTGATCCATTGCGTATAAACATGTGAAGAAATACACGTAACTAGTAATTAGAATCTGAATGTTTCAGTTTGAAGTTACAATCATTTTGATTGACAAGAAACAACAGAGAGTTAGCAACATCTGGTACAATGTTGGCCCCCAATGGGTGGAGCCCGATACAGGGCAGGGCGTGTCAAAGTTCGGTTGCCCGGCACAGAGTGACGTCAAATTCCCACCTGATGACGTGTACAAATGGCGCGTATATTCATCGGGCTTAGCAACAAACCAACTGGTCCCCACCAGACTCAAGGAATTATCAGACGTAAAGCTCGAAATATCAAATAAGAATCTGAAAATACATGGAAGGAGTAAAGACAATCAGCCACACAATCTGTCAGTGTGTACTGCCACAATACATGTATCAAGAAACTTTACTCATGAAACTACTACATATGTACTACACTGAATATGTATGCCTATCCCCTTCGTATTAGTTACATGTACATATATTTTGGGTCCTAGTCATTTTTAGTTCTAAAGTAACACTGATCACATGGAATCCAAAGATATAAATGTTTTGTTATGAACACATGAAAAACACATTACTATAATATGTACTAATACGAGTCTGCGTGAATTGTATACCATCATACTGTAATTTCTTGCAATTAGTTTGGCTAACGTGGGCAATTTTTTACATTATCTTGAACCGATTTATGTATTTTTTATTTAGTTTCTATGATTTGCGTTTTATTTTCTTACAATGTGCAATTTCTTTTATAAAACACTAACGTAAAAAAATAGAATAGTTTCTGATTTTGATTCTTGAATAAAATTTTGCGCATTTGGAAAACGATTGTGTGTAATTTTACATTACGTCTGGATTATATAATTATTTGTTCAATTTACCTGGAGATTGGCGGATATGTGTAATTTGCAGCCTCAGTAGTGTTTATCGAATTTGTTTGTTCGTACAACAAAAAATAGTAATAATGGGCAGTATCTGGCGGCTGGGGGCCTCTATACGTCATCACCGTGTCCCCCTCAGCTACCCGACCCTCGGGGATGTTCACAACCATCCAGTGAAGTAGGGGGCGCTCCTGTGTCCCCGCTGTCGCTCGGGGAACATCTGGGTCTACACACAGCAGCGTGAAGGTCTTACCTAACGAGAGAGACACGTAAACAATATATCTTGACTTATATTCCTGTTTCAAAGTATAGCATATATATATATATAATTAATCTCCACTATTACAAAAATGCATAATATATATTTTTTATTTGTGTTATTTATGGTTTTCCTTCACTGATCAAATGTACACATAGGCACTGTAGATTAAACAAAAATCCTTAAAACAAAGTATGATTCTGTAACTCTTAGTAATGTGTGTACTTAACATGATACCAACTTTTCTTGTTGTTTGCTGGAGATTAATTTAATAAAAATTGAGTTGGGCGGTCAATTCAACAAAAATGAAATTTAATATAGATTTTACGCAGTCAACTAAAATAATAGAAATATCAAAATTAAGTCTGATTTTTTTTAATCTTTTCAAAAATCATTTTGATTTGGATATTTGACCATTCTTTTAGAAATTGGTATCAATTATATTTACTTTTATAAAACAAAAATAAAGACAAATACATTAGTCAACTTGAAGAAAAAAAAAAATCAAAAAATAATGTTTTTTTATTACATAACTAATTAAATTACAATTCATTACAAATTGACTCATCTAATTCTTAAAAAGTTTTGAATGTTAATTAAAAATCTAAGTTTAGAAATATCTTAAAATTTAATTTATTTTTTTAGATTTTTTTCTCTATTCATATAGAATTAAATATTAAAATTATGATTGTGCTTAATTCTATATATTGTACATTGTAAACTGCTGATAAACACACTGTCTCTTATTATCAATTTGATTTAAAATTCACATGGATCCAAATGACACGGGCCGAAAAGATCAGGGGTACATAAAAGAAAGCACACATTAACGTTGTTTACAAAGTGAAAGTAGGTCACTAGTTGGTAAAAAATAACTTTTGGTTGTATATATACTTAACGCTCGATATAGGAAGTTTTGTTTCTAAAAGATCAAACATTTGTGCATTGTCAATATTCGATATAGATACAAAATAATCTGTTTTGCAGGCTGGTATATTTCATAACCTAATTGAGTATGTAGGCCTAACTATCGCATGTGTCTCCGTGCAAGTGTATTCATCCGCTGAAACCCAGACATTGTTTACAATAAAATATGAACATTTTCAAAGACATCAACCACTTTGTATCTGCCAACTTGTTTTGTTGACGTACAGTTCTGCTCGAAATTGAAGTATGTCATCTATTTTTCTTCAAACACATAAGAAAACTTTGCACTCATTTGAGTTGTTTGGCTCCTAAAAAATTTGCAACATCCGGACGTACGATCCCTAGATGGCTTTCGAGCTTCGCTCGACGCCATAAAAACTATGATGCCCTACTCCAGCTTAAATCATACAGCGCATTTGTTTTAAACCAAGTTTTGCGTCTGTGACGAGGCGTCACAGAACGTATCACTGCTTATCCAGGCGGCGAGTTCACGAGAGAAGGTACAAAATATAAGAAATCTTAGAGAAACTGAAGGAAGCTTGTGTAAAGTAGAATATTTTAGAAACTTATTGTCAAATTACAAAGCAAAGATTGACAACCATTTACCAGTAAAGTTTTTTCTTTGCATGTAAAATCCCAGCGCTGATAGATCAGGGACAGGGTTAGCGTCAGACCGGACGTCCCAAGAACCCACAGAAGCGTCCCCTAGCGGATTCAGCTGAAAGGACCGTTGTCTAAAAACAAACAAGTTGGAGTTTTAAGTTATGAACAAGTTGCGTTCAAAAATTACTGATGATCTTAGCTATAGTGCTACTTACGGTTTGGAATACGTGGTACAGCAGGAGGTAAACGTAACGGCAATCGGCGAGAACGTGACGTCAACAAAAACTGTCATTGAGGCTCCCTTGGGGATAAACGTCCGGTTATGGTTTTTCAATGCTGTAGGAAGATCAACAAGGAACTGTCACATACAGGTTCCAAGATTAAAACTTACAAATTAAAATAAATCAGTTTCTGATAAAATCGATCTTTTAAATATTGTTTAACATTAACAAATCCTGAAATATGTACATCCACATGCGTTGCTATGGCGATAAATAATACGATAATATCAAAAGTTAAATATAAGAACCGATCACCCAATAGATACCTTCCGACACGAGGTTTGGACAAGCAAACAGGATTCTGTCTTTAATCATCAGCTGGACAGCGTACGCATCGATGGCGATACTCATCCAATTCATGGCCACCGGACCTACAGTCAGAACACAGGCATTTACTGGATTTTCCAAGTCTCTGCCCCCCCCCCCCCCGAACAATATATTTCATCAAATTGGTTTCTTAATTCCAGAGCCATACAACTCAATTAAGTTGTTATGGACTAGTGATATCTGTGATATCGATACCCGTAAGATGATAGAGCGGGTTGTGAGTTATCAGTGCTACCTCAGTGCTATCATTGAGTTACTTTTAATTAGTGCATCACGGATATCTGTACAATATCCTATAGTTGTTTTTGTAATGTTGTGAGAGTTATGAGAAAGATATCAGTGTTACTAGTTTGATGTCAAAGTGTTAGTAGCTTGATACCAGTGTTACTAGAAATTCCAGATTTACTATATTTAAAAATTCACAGTGCTGTCTGTAAAAGTGTTATGAAAACACGATATGAAAGTGTTTCATGTAATTACCTAGCATGCTTAGTAGAATACATTGTTACTTGTAAAATACCGCGCTGTGATATATAAGGAATACAGAATCATTCTTTGAGTATTATGAGGTGATAATTTTGGTCGGGGCGTGATCAAATCCAATAAAGCCCGAAGGGCTTTATGATAGATTTGATCACGCCCCGACCGAAATTATCACCTCATAATATTCAAATAATGATTCCTTATTACTTATATTTATATAATTTTAGGCCATCGCACGATTAAATCTTTAAATATAAACAAGTTTAGCTTTTTTAAAAAAGCTGACCGTCTTTAGAACAAACCCTAAACAGCAATTAGTTATCAAAGACAGTTTAATTCTTTTAATATAAATGTCACCTTCCTCTACATAGCATGGCGAGTGGAACATTTTATGTCATGTGTCGTTTAAGCCTGCGTGTCTAAAATTGAGAACTGCGTACCCGAGCTTGTAAGTTGAGATCGACTATAGGGTAAAAGGGATCTTAGGTAGGGTCGTAGACTCGTATTATTTTTATAAAATCAAAGTTATACCACTGCGTTTATCTATCTAAGGTGCAAATAACTAAACCGATATTAGGCATACCGCATCTATTTTTTTTTAATTTTGTATAAATATTTGAATAAACAGAAAAACAAATAATTTCAATAGATATTATAGAATGTTACTTTCACTAATTGGACCTGAAAACCAAAGGCTGAATTTTATTCATAGCAATTTGTATTGCTTTTTCGTTTTCTCACTTTTTAAGATTTGAAATCAATTTGTTAAGTCGTACATGAAATAGATCATCTGAAAATTATCTCCCTTGTGCCAAACAGTATTTCAACCAATGAAATAAATGTAAATTTTCACATCATGTATTTTCTACCAATCACAAAGGAAAGGAAGTGCACAACCCGGAGACTAAATTATTTCAACTCTTTATACCGTCTTCCAAGGAAGACGGTAATAAGCAAACCCCGCCGTCGCCTCAATTTGGCGTCATTTGTATTATGGGTTATATAGTACAAAATCGATACGTAGCGTTATCACAGACAAAGACACTGGATATAAATGTAAATATATTTAAATATCAGTTTTACTAGTTACAGAGTAAAATGTTTCTTTTTTCACATCGCGTTACTAGTAGTATTGCTATTAGTTAGATATTAAAGTGTATTCTTTTAGATAATATCATAGTTTTACCAGCTGGACCATATAATGTTACAAGTAAGACATGACAATGTTACTGGTAAGTTATCAGACCTTCAATATGATGTTACCTGTAAGATTGAGGTAGTTTATTGCTTCTGTCATGTTATAGGGATTAGGTTCGCTGGTGATCATGGAGTTCGCTAGTTTTTGCCTCCACTCCTCGGAAAGCTGGATCCGCCCAGATTGTTTAAACAAAAGGAATGCATACACATTTGGTGTGGCCCGTGTTGGTCGAGGGCCATGGAAGTCCTTGAAAATCTGACAAAAAAAGTGGGCACGAGTTTAAATTGAAGATTGTAAAGTTGATTGAAAGTAAATGAAATTCTCCATGACACTCGTGCAAAAAGGCAGACATTTGAAAATAACGCATTAACAAGAACGGTGATATTGAAATACACAATTAAAAAACTTCAAAATCACTCTTTATGTAAAAAAAAAAAACTAAAAGAAAAACCAAAAAAAAAACAAAACAACAACAACAAACAAACATAGTGATACCTCGGATTGGCTTATATTATTTCCGGGTATGTTCAAGAAGATCCCGTGGTTAATCAAATACCCCGTGTCAAACACGATAAGAGTGTATAGCTCACTCTGATTGGCGGACCACGTCATGGTCGGACGATTCCGGACGCTCCACGGTCTGTAGATGTCGGTCACTGCTGGGTCTAAATCAATCCTTCGGTTCTCGGTCACCGTCCACACGTTTCCACAGCCAGAATAGGACCCTAAAGAATGCAGGACAAATCTAGAGATCAATTTGTCTCTCTCCTAATATAAATGCTAAATACTTTAATAAGATAAAGAACCTCTGTGAAATCTAATAAATTGATATATAAGCACCAAATTTTACATGTACCATGCCCCAGTAGGCAAAATCTGACAATTTACGGTAGTTTTTAAAAGGATGACCGAGTAAGAGTTGTTTTTCTTACTAAGGAGGGCGATGCTCCTTAAATAACACACACATACTCTGTCATAAATTTAAACCTGAGTTTACCTGTTCCAGTTTCAAAAGTCACGCTCAGAAACGTTGTAATCAAAGAATCTTGGAGGACATATCCTGGGCCAAACACACGGGAGACGAGGCTGTCCGCCCGGTAGGGGTTTGGGTTGAAACAATCCACAGATCCCCAGGGGTTAGGACACCGGGCGGGGTAGCTCGTGCCATACCAGAAACGAGTGTTGTCCTTGGCATTGTTGATCATTGTGGACAGACATTGTGATAAATCAGAGGTTCGGTTGTCCGGGGAACACGGTGAAGCAATGGCACCTGCATGTGTAAAGGAGAACAATAATAGTATCTCATCAAAGTTGTGTTACTCTCATTACTATCAATAAATAGTTTGGAATTTCTCGAATGTCTTTAATATAATTGTAACAATAGCAACAGACTAGTAAACTTTGATATAATCTTTTATGTAATGGTTGTACCAGACGCTTTTTGATACCAGAAATGTATGATAGTACACATGAAAGTTGTAACTCAAACTGTTATGCATCTTAACTACAAGTACTAGGTTACATATCATATAATGATACAAACAAACAAAGTAAACAAGGAATTCTGACACAATCGTGGCGGTTGGAGGGGAGGAAGGCGGCGATGAAAAGAGGTCTAGCTGGTTTATTAAGATTGAGACAATAAAATACGAAATCACCATGCACCAAGATAAATGTTTTGTTACAGGTGTAAGTAGAAAGGACTGTTTCTTTTAGGTCATCTGAGTTTTCTGATTACTTTTTTTCCAGAGTCTGTCCTTTCCTCTGTAAAGGTATTGCAATTTTGACTTATCACATTTGTACCAATTCCAACAAAACTTACCATACAGCATCATTGGATGAAGGGCTTTTGGATGCACGTTTAATGAAAAGTCTCTTAAAGATTTTAAAAGAACTAATAAACAAGAGGAAAGTCAATGTGAGAGCAAACCGGGTTTTCTTTTGTGTGAACAGTGTTCATAATCCATTTCCAACCCTGAATTGATAAACACAACCCATCCAGAGAAATAGGTTACCCTATATGCAATAATCGGCGTGAAAATGACTAAATGCAACAGCTGGTATTTTTTTTTTTAAATACCAAAAATCAAAATCCAAGTAATATGCCCAGCTCTGATATATGCACAACTGATCTGCAAAACAACAAATTACCATCTTGAAAACTGTAGGAGGAGTTATCCATATAATAGGGGTATCCTATACGCAATATTCTGCGAGAAAATGACTGAGTTCATCTGCTGGTATTTTTTTTCAAAAATTACCAAAAATCAAAATCCAATTAATATGCACAGCTCTGATATATATACAACTGATCTGCAAAACAACAACTTCCAATCTTGAAAACTGTAGGAGGAGTTATTCGTACAATAAGGGTACCCTTTTGGCAGCCGCCCGCCTTTTTCACCATTCCAATAACCGGATTTTTCCTTCGGAAAACCCGGTTAAAAAGGATGGGGTGCTTTGAAATTTGCGAAAACAGCGCGGAAACATGGTTTGTCGACTGGAAAACTTGATTCAGTCCACTAAAGGCTACGTACACGTCTCAAACATAATGGAATAAATAAGATCAAAGTAATCAAAACATTTTATGTCTCTGCTTCAACTGAATTATGGCCGCTGTTTGTACTCTTCGCTAAAGAGAATAAGTGCCCAAAGTTGGTGCATATATACATGTACATTGTAGCATTTCTGGTGTGAGACCTCCCAGTATGTGAGCTTTGTTTTGAGAACAGAAATATCTCTTATTTTACTTTATATATTATTGGAAAGTATATATGATGCATCAATCTAACAAACGAATAGGGGGCAATGAAGGCAAAGTGCCAAACACGATTTGTACACCCGTGTAATTTATGCTGATTTTCTTCTAAAAAGCGAAAATGACTGCAATTAACAGAAAGTGTTGTACATATAAATATATGTACACGTAGTTTACGTGCTTTGGGTTCGAATAGGATACCTTAATTATAGTTGTATACATGTACTTTGTGGTCAGCTTCATAGCATTCAAGTGCCAGTGATAGACATTATATAATGGTTTCATTTTTATGATTTTCTCAATAAATAGAGATTTTCCTTAAAATTTAAAACCAAATATGATGTTCTGAACATGAAATTTTGATAAATCGTTGTAATTGAACTGTTTATGCAATTAAGATTTTTTGAACTTTTAAATTTTAAATTTAAATTTTAAATACATGTATATAGTTCACTGCTACTGCTTTCGGGAACAACTTTTCAATAACATTTACAGTACTAATTTTTAAATTTATGACAATCTTATGGTGTTCCGATGGGGCCACTTCGACCTTCGCACTTTCGCCTTTAGGTCGAGGTGCGAGAGTGCGAAGTTGCGAAGGCGAAAGTGAGAAGATGCGAGGGCGAAGGAGCGAAAGTGCGAAGATGCGACGGCGAAGCGCGAAGATGCGAATGCGAAAGTGAGAAGTTGCTAAGGCAATAATCTTATCTTCCAAAAACTTAATCCGAAAACACTTTGACTTTCGGTTCAAAAATAAGTTACATGTACAATAAAACATTAAGAGTTAAAACACGTGCTGTTTCTAAAGTTTGTAGATCCCATGTTTTTCAGCTGGTTTGGTTTGCACAAAATTTTTTATTTAGAAAACAAAAATCGAATGAGAGAGAGAGAGAGAGAGAGAGAGAGAGAGAGAGAGAGAGAGAGAGAGAGAGAGAGAGAGAGAGATGGTTGCATGAAATTCATTGTATAACCAATATTATCATTATAAAAAGTATTATGTATTGAATAATTCCTATGATTTCTTAGTGTTAAAAATGATATCTGGTATACCAGTGACATTATACGATAGACATACTGACTAAATTATTTAAAAATTACATACTTTTATAAGTACGTGTTACCTTACACATATCATTGTGTGTTCTGTAACTATATAGGCCTACTGTAATGATTTCAATACGGATACACACATAGTTGTACAAAGTTTGTTCTCCGGGCAACAATGGGGTCAACTTTGTTTATAATATTTGATTACTGAACCCGGTACCTACTAGTGTATTACAAAGACTAGTATATTCTACTCTGTTTGAACATCCTAAATGTTTAGTTTGGCTATGTCATTGAAGCAGCATGTACAAATTCACTATGTTACATTTATATGTATTAGTCTAAAACGCATTTTCTAAAGAGTTGACGTAATACTTTAGGTAGCCTTGCGTAAAAATACGCTATATTTGCGATAGGCCTACGCTACATGAACATAAGAATGCAGTTATGCGGCTAACGTTTACACGAAACGAGAGAAACGGGTGCATGTATACTTGCAAAATAGACTTTTTAAAAAACTTGTGCGCATTTCGCAATGGAAATTGTTTTTTCAGTGCCAACAAAGCTTACGATCGTATAAAGCAGAATTAATGGGAAATTGTACAGTACACTATTTAATTATAACTGACAACATATATAATAATGGACTTGCAAAATATGGAAGCAAAAATCCTAACAACATTGTACACCGTGTACATTTTTTCGATGGAAACGCGATAACGCAATTTTTGTACATGCGTAATTACTACTCAGATTGTCACACAACAAAAAATGGTATATTAACTGCCTTAAAATGTGGGTTTTGGTTGCAATTGACCTTCAATAGAGGTATTTTTATAGTGAAGTTCATTAATTACAGTATATAAAGGTACATCAATCAATATCAACAGTAGGGAAAACATTTGGCCTTCAACTTTTTTCTGCTTCACAAAAGTTATGAAACCTTTAATCTAATGCCCGGCGCGAACAGGTATTTTACCAAGGCGGCGGACAGGTGAAAATATATACTTGCATGGTATATCAACATAAAGCACACTGTCACATCGAGCATTTACTTCGTTTACTTACCCGGTATAAAAGTCCACAGAGAGAGAAGTAACACAGATCCTCTCAGTGCCATCTTGATCACTACTAGTATGTTATTGTTCTCAGTGAACGCGCACCAATGTCTTGACCTGGATCCAAAGGGTGCGGATCTCGTCAAAATTGATGTACATGATTGACATTGAATCACATTCAGTCATGTGTATAGGTGGGATTTAAACATTCATTGAAATCATTATGTAGCTATTTTATAATATATTTCGTGAGCATGCGCCTAATATATCTTCGATTCAGTGATCACCAGTCACATGTTTGAAAAAAAATCTTTCACGAGCAATGTTTGCATTAACACTTTTTCTCACTGTTGTTGTAATGGGTGTAACATTTTGATAATACCTAGAGACTAAAAGTATAGGCCTACTTTTTACTGATATCAGGAAAGATAATCGAAAAGTTTCATGTGAGAATTCAGCTGAATTGATCATCGGTGGATTCATTTAAAAAGAAGAAGAAAAACCCCCACAATTTAAGATTATTAAATTTTCACTTTCTCATGGATGTGAAGGCTAGGCTTTATGAAAAATAACAAAGATCGATGATTTTTAACCTAATATACAGTGGATGAGAAGAAAAACACCCGTCCATGGGCATGGCTTGTTTTGTTTCATTTATAGCCGCATGTATAAAGCCATTTGATGCAATCTTGCCCATTTCACCACGCATAACAGTTTTATATTTTGTATTATCTGATGATAAAACTTCAAATCTTTGATCGATTAAAGTGACTCTCTATAAACATGTACCTTCCTCTAAAAGTTCTGATTCAGCACAGGTAACATCTGGCCCGACGGTTCGAATTTTGGATCGATTTTATTCATCAAAAGAGGCATCCTTGGGGTTATAAAGACACGCACCATAATCATCTTTAATTCATTTAAACGTATTTAAGTTAAAAAAATATACATGCAATTAAAAATGAATCTCCTAACACGATAGCTTTGTAAAAATGTAATCGACGCGGCCATTGCAGCTCCAACAAGAAAAGGGCGTCGATAGCCCCTCCCAGTGCCCCACGAGGGGAAGGCTTCAGATGGAGAGAGAGATGTAGTCCTTGCCACGCAGTCCAAATGGAGAAGATGGAGCAGACAGACGGAGGGTATGTTCCTTACAGAGAATACGGATAAACTGCCCGGGGGACAAGGCTAACTAGACTGGGGGCCGGGGGACCGACACCCCATCTAAGGTAGGGTGTGCGACGCTTTTAGATTGTCACTTATTTGGTTTTGTTCTTTATGCCCATCACATTAAGCTATTCAGAATCTTGTTAAAATGGAATGTTTCTTGATTGAGTTCTTTTCATAGTTTAGTCAAAGCTTGATCGAATCCCGGGACAGAATTTGAGTTCGAATTAGGCTGCTAGTACTCAGTATACAAATCTCAAGAAAATACTCGGAACTGTAATTAAATTTTAAAAAAAAATTATACCAGCAAAACCCATTACGGTTGTCGAATTGATTAAGATACGTTTGAATGCCCTGTTGTATTTTCAAGTCAGAATTTTAGATTCTGTTTTAATTGTGTCAATTGTCAGGACACGAGTGGTTCCCCTCTCTGACCACGTGTTACCTACAGCTGTCACACGGGGAGTCGTAACTCCATCGACCACAGCCTTCAATCCAATTTTCCATCAAAGGAAAACCTCGCAATATGTGCACACCAATTATTCTTTTTTCCAATATAGACAAATTCATTAGATTGACAATGACCGAGTATGCTGATATAACACGGTGAGTCCGATATTGATGCACTGCAAAGCTGTCCCATCCAATGTGTGGACGGACTCCCGAATAACCAGCACCGGCACCGGTTTGTTATCTTATTTTTTTTTGGTTTACTTTTTAACTGTACAAATTCAAGTATAAATTACAATTCTATAACGTACATAATGGGATTTTAATGTGTGTGTGTGTGTGTGTGTGTGTGTGTGTGTGTGTGTGTGTGTGTGTGTGTGTGTGTGTGAGAGAGAGAGAGAGAGAGAGAGAGAGAGAGAGAGAGAGAGAGAGAGAGAGAGAGAGTTTTATTTTAGTATTAATTATTTCATGTTTTACTGTGACACAGTGAATTCCATTTTTTGGCAATATGACCCATTGTTGCGTTCGTTCGGAAGCTCAACAAAGATCATTAAACTAACGATCGGTGGGACTTTCGTTCGATTGCAATGATCGGGCTCGACATCCATTCCAAACTGTGGAGGCCAAGGTAGACTGACTTATTTTCTCCCTCACTTTGTTCATCCGCAAATAAAACATTTCTTTTCTAAAGCAATTAATAATAAAAACTCATTACAAATGCAACAATTTATTATAGACATGAGTTATGTACTCAGCTTTAATTATAAATACATATTAAGGCGTTTATCTTCTTCCTGGTCTTCTGTAAGACAATATATATACAAATTAAATATTTATTTAATAAAGGATTCTCCACATCTTGATGACGTCTGTCTATTGAAGTTTTCTACAAAATAAAGAATCTAAACCAATATTAATTTCGATTTACCCTGAGTTATGTTCTTCAATATCGGACATATTGAAAGCTGAAGACGAACTCGAATGACCACATGCAAGATACACCGGTTTAAATACCTGTGACATATAACACGCATATCCATCCGCTTTATTTAAATCCAACGCCTAACACTATACTCTGTCCCAAGATATTTTGGATTCACGTTTGGCTTAATTGTTTGATATTTATAAATACCTCAGGATCCAAACGATGTTCATTCAAAAGTATGAAAAATTTCCAAGATTTCTCAGTCAAAACGCCCCTGTTAGCTTATCAGGTTTCAATACAATGCTAAAAAATGTGATGTCTACGGAGATTTTGCATTGCAGCAAGCCCGGATGATAACGTTGAAATATTGCGCGATGTATTCCGAGTGTATTCCGAATGGAGAAAAGATGTAAACATTCCCCATTATAAATCTCCGTAAGGAATCTGTTTTCGTTCCTGTGAATTTTTCCGAGTGAAAGATGATAATGTGTCAATGAAATTATCTTGGAAAATATCCCTTTCAACTATTTCAATTGCACTTCTTTCACAGGTAAGTGTATTTTAATTAAAAATCGTCCAAACGTGAATCCAAAATATCTTGGGACAGAGTATAGAAAACATATCGAACACACTTACAAAATACATGTAGTTCCATATGCTAACGAAAAGAAATTAAAATGGTTTGTACAATTATTTCAAAGTTAAGAGCATAAAATATATAAATGTCAATCTGTGTTTTTCGATATTCAGCACAATAAACCACAGGCCTGGGGCTTGTGTAGAAAAAAACATAGTTAAAAAGTGGGTACGTCGGAGGAAAAATATTTGTTCCCTCCGATTTATACCCATTTTTCTCCCCACAGATGCTTCTGAAAATAAGCATTATTTTTTCCAAGTTTAATCAAGGATGTCATTGATACAGAGTCATCATCATTTTGTCGATTGCTAAGTAAGGGTAGCTTTCATAATATTCTTTCTTTGTAGTCGTACATATTAAAAAATAAAATTATTTACAAACAATTATTTGGTACAATTGATAGAAGGCCTCAATTTTCAGGTAATTTTACAACTAATCTCGTGTGTACATGTATTGCATCTGACTTGTATTTGGTTGAAACTATTTCTTCTCCTTTGCATTGCTCATATAGAAGAATTTATGCTAAAGACATTTGATGTATTTTATTGCAGATTATTGAAAACAGTATTTACGTCCACTCTTTTATGTCTTAATCCCCTTAAAAAGTAATATAAGAATTTGAATTAAAAATCAAGATGAAAACACATTTTAAAACAAACGTTTTATTTATATATTTATATATGCTGGCAGATTTTACTGAACATTTTCATTGATCTGTTTTTGTTTTTTATTAGTTAATAACCTCTAACTGCCTATCGTTTCTTAAAGAAAAAATTAATGAGAATGCACTAACTGCATATAGATATGTTGTTACATGTACATTTAGTGAACTGATAAAAATACTGTATATTACTAGCCATAAATAAAACCAAGTCTTAACAATTCGATCAACGACAATTTTGTCTTCATGGAATTAATATTGGCCAACTCACTGACGATTAATAATTAAACATTTTGTTTACTAACAGAAAAACATGAATGCACTGACGCCAGGAATATCACATCATCTCCAGTGTACTAATCGTTGTGATGATCTCATGGTCGGCGAGAACAGGAAAGAGAGTAAAGAAATGATCTATGTATCAATAGTTTTTATAACTGATTAAAAGTCACACCGTTAAAAAACACACATTGCTAGTTATTCAAGATTATTACTAAGAAAGTTTGTTTCTTCAAAGACCCAGATTCACCAAAGGATGGAGGCAATAAGAGATGCCGCCCCAGCGACGGCAGAAATCGCCATCTTGGTGCTAGCGGCGACCCCCAGTGCTCCAGCACTTTCGAAGAACGAAATAAAAAAATGTTCAATCAATTTTAATATGAGGTTCATAGGTAATACTACATATTGATATAAAATGAAAGTTTCCAATTACACTGTACATAGCTTCTATCACGCATTTTGACCAGTGCGATAGTTTAAAACAATTTTCAAAGCATTTAATGTAATTCAACCGATCATTTTTGAAATTTAATTTTCTGGATCCCCGCCTGATACGTCCGCCTTCTTGTATATTAGAATTACATGTACGTTGACCATATGTACACATTAACTTAATCGGCTTTATTTGGGAAGATAACATTTTTTATCAATGTTTTTGCAGGATATGTAACAAATAACAGCCTATTTGTGGGTTTTTGCACTGATTATTTGAGATAATTTGCTGCCATCATTTATGCATTCCACACACCACTCACAGTTTCTTTATTTGGTGTTCTGTGTGTATGGCGACAAATTGGTAAATTTGCACCACTCACCCCTTGTATCTTCATCCTGATTACATTTTATCTGGCTAAGTGTAATGTAGTAGTATATTAAAAACACACATCTTTGTTTGCAGTGCTTATTTACATCTTTAGAGATTTACTTACAAAAAAAGTAAACATTTGTATGACTTATATGTAATTATTGTCAATTTTGGTGCGGTGGGGGTAAGGGGTAGGAAACTACAGAGAAACTTAACTTGGCTGTGAAACATATGCTTTTATTCTTTCTTGTTGATATATCAATGAATGAATTACAACAACATATATGTACAACAATTAATTTTGAAATATTCATGCACAATAAAATAAAAGGTTTTACTGTTCTCTGCACAAGAAATCGGCAATGTGAACAAATTGGCACCCTATCATCCCTACCTTTAATTGTAGAGAGTAGGTATCCTTCTATATTGAAAACAATTCCAAAAGTAAGACTCATAATAAGTTGTTTACTGAGGAAAAGGAAAAAAAAATGTATTTATTAATAATTCCGTATGATGTGATACTATCTCAATGATTTGTTTATAATCATAGTACTAGTGTATCACTGTATGAATACATAAAAACGATAACTAATGCTTATATTTATTAGTGAAACAAGACAGATTATTCATATTTAGATTATTTAGATACATGTACTAATCTTCATGCGGGGATCTAGAAAGGAGGGGGTCAGGGGATCTGGACCCCCTCCTCGGGAAAATTGGAGCTTATTAAATTTACATAGTAAAATTTTTTAAAATTGGCCTAGGACCCCCTACAGAAAAAATTAGCTACGCTTATGAAGTTCTCTACCATAACCGCATTTTTACACAAAAGGGGTGAATAAACCCGGGTTTTAAACTATTACTGGTGGTGAAATACCTTAGGGTTCAAACGCATCAGGTGGAAATGCACCAGGGCAAACAAAATTACTTAGATCCGCGAAGCACACTGCATTATTACTAGTCTACTTAGATATTCTGTGTAAAAGTAAATACAAATAATTATTTAGTTAGGTAGGGAGAAGTGAACATAGCATTTATTTGTATATAAGAGCATGTACGTATGATTTTTATTTAGAACAGTTTGATGTCGCTAGGATACATATTTTCAGATCCTTGATTTGATTGGTTAATTTAGATATTGAATCTCGAATTTCGAATCTCGAATCTCGTATTTCGAATCTCGTATTTCGAATCTCGAATCTCGAATGATCCTTCTCGGCTTTCGTAGGTTCATGTGCCATATCGCTCACATAAAAAACTATGTTCAACTGTCATTTAAAGCATGTACGGTACCAACATCGGTAACAATAACGTTGAACACGCATAAATAAGCTCTCTCTCTCTCTCTCTCTCTCTCTCTCTCTCTGCTTGTCTAAAAAACCCACCACAAAATTAATTCTTCATACTAGCTTGTTTCCAACTACTATGTGGCAATCAGATTTTCCATACTGATCACAGAATATTTTAAGACGTCTAGATGCTCTTGATGATTCCTATTACTAGTAATACAGGTATTAACTTAAACTACGTTGTGGGCTTACAATATCCCTCTGTAAAAAAAAGTAGTTCCGTACCTGCACAGCAGCCGCAATGGATCCAGCTGCCACACCCGCCTCAGTGAAGCCCACAGCACCAAGAACTGTAGGATATCCTATGTAGGTGCCGATTGTGGACAGTACTCCCGCAATCACCACCGGTAAAACTATAACATACAACACAAGGAAAGTATCAAATTTTGTATTTCACCCGAAATATTGCTCTTCTTATATCAATTTAGTACCTTGTAAATAATCATTTGGCTTTCTTTATCGCTTTCTCATTCACTCATTCGTTTCTTTCTATTTTATGATATCTATAATTCACTCATAATCATTTTCGTTTCCATATCACTATGCCAACGCATATCTTTGTGATTTTCTTCTGAAGCCTCAGCGAACAAGCGTTATCAGTTTAAAGAAAAAAGATGCAACTACTCATAATAGAGTTTTTTTTTCAATGTTAACGTTAATCTTCCCGCAACTTTGACCCTCTAAAGACCTCGTTAAGAATAATAATAAAAGCAAGGTGCAAAACTATAAACAAAGGCTTTATTCTCTGATGATATGTTTGTAAATTAACCCCCGCCCTCCCCCGAAAAAAACCCCATAAAAAAAAAAAACAAACAAAAACCCAACTCTCCTCCCCGCATTTTTTTTGTGAAAAAAGAAGTAAAGGTTATAATTTCTCACAGTACTTGGGTATATAAAAGCTAATCTTTTATTCCTATTTACTAAAGATGACATAAAATTGTACAATTGCATCGAACCTACCCATTCTGAATATGATCACGAAAGCTTCAACTCTGCAGTAGTCTGGGTGTCTATCGATTTTTTTGGCCTTTATATAGGTGGAAAAACGGATGTTATGTTATCACCTGATATCGGTGTCGCTACTTTCTTATTCTAAGAACCTTATTTCCACTTTCGTATGTTTTCCTTAAAGCTTTCGTGTTGAAGCTGTCGTATTTCAGCTTTCATTCGATGGATAAACTCTCTCACCGGAGGACGTTTTATGTTCTGCCCCGACATCTCTGAGGTACACAAATGCATACATGTAACCAGAGACAAGTGTGTAGAGTTGTTTGACATTTGCACGATTATTTACCGTATTGTTTACATGTATACGCAACAAAAAACTGTCCGAGTCTTTCAAGAAGCAGGCCAACTCACTGACGAGTAAGGTTCTATCTCAGTCGTCGTTCATAAAGATCATCCAGATTACAGCAGGGGGAGTTGTCCGTCCCAAAAAAAGGAAGTATCGTCAGTTGGATTCCCGTCTTCAGAGTCTGATTGAACAACTTTTTCAAACTTAAATTCAAACATTATTGTGTTCATTTAAAAGACAATATTGTTAATATTACTGCATATCCAGTGTATAAGACTTTGTAATGTTCTTATGATGTCGAGGACAAAATAAATGTAAAAATCAAACCATTTTTTTTTCAAGTCTCATTTGATTTATTACTGATTGAAAGTCTCAACATTTAGCATACAAATTAATTTTCAAGATAATTCATATACATGTATATTAGTTTGTTTCTCAAAGAAGTAAGCTCCATGGCCATACGTAGGCAGCAACTGATACCACGGCTCCAGCAACAGCAGAAATGGCCGCCTTGGTGCTCGCGGCCAATCCCAGTACACCCGCACTCTGACACAGGGCAAAGAAGCCTCCGGCTGCGGTGGCGGGGGTCTGTACAAAGGATATAAAGACATTTTGTTCAATGTTTCTAGGGGGCCCAAAGACATCGTTGTGTCCACAACTTTCACCCAAATAAAATATAGTTCTGAGATGAACTAATGACATTAATGTTGAGCGCGGATAAAGGACATCTCTCTCTCTCTCTCTCTCTCTCTCTCTCTCTCTCTTAACTATATGGAATTTCCCAAAGATGACCATTCTCTTATCTATTAAATATTTTGGTATTATAACTTTTTCTTGTATAACTTAAAAAAATATTTGTTATAAAAGGTTGCTTCTATATTATATTATTTACTAATTAAGGTCTGGAATTTTCTATACCATTTTTTATAAAATATTACATATAAACTTGCTTATGAACGGGCCGATCTTGTAAGAAATATTAAGAAATCTCGGTTATAAGGAAGTTATTAAGTATTTTTGCCATATTTGGTAAAAGTTTGCTAATACACGTTTACGATGAACAATAAATTGAGCCCCCGGAATTTTTATGTGCAGGTTTTATGGCCTGTATAAATAATAAAATGTAAAACTTTAAGCTCCTTTCTGACAACCAGAGGTTACGTAATGGTTTAAACAAACGTGAACCCTCTAGCAATGAAAGAGAAAGAATTTTTTGTTAGATGAAAGTAAAGTGCCAACATATTTTCTGGTTAGTTGTGTTTATCTCTTTTATCATTGAAAAACAACTCTTGATATAAGTTATCGTCAATTGATGTTTTTGAGAATGTCTATCGATATGGAAAAATCTTAATCCACGTTGTAGGCAACTTTCATCAATATTCAGTTCGTTACCTGCACAGCAGCAGCCATGGATCCAACTGTCACGCCTGCCTTAGTGAATCCCACAGCACTAAGAACTGTAGGAGTTCCTATGTAGGCGCCGACTGTGGTCAGTACTCCCGCAATCACCACCGGTAAAACTAGAACATACAACGCAATGAAAATAATTAATATCTGTCATTTGACCCAGTAATTTTTTAAAATTGATATATATTCTCTTTTCTGTCTATATCTCGGAATTCTTGTCGGAAAATCCCGAGAATTCATATATTAGAAAAAAATGTGCGTCTTTCTTCAAATACAGCTATGAAACTAATTGTCATGCGAAACTGCAAATAATTTGGTTAAACCGGTAGTGAACAGAGATGTTGAAGGACTGATCGCAAGTTGGATAGAATAGCATAATAATTCTTTAATTCAAAATTAAGCTGAGATTATAGTCCCGAAAAAAAAACTAAGAAGGCACCAATGTGAACCTTCTGTAATATTAGAAGGTGGTAGATATTTTTTCATTTCGAAAATAAATAACTTCATATGCTCGTTCCTATAAATCAATTGGCCCCTCCACTTTGTAAAACGACGCTACGTGCCTGCATTATATTCGCAAAAGGATAAGATGAACAAACAATATGAAGAGTTCCTACAAAGATCCCTCCTTCTATTTATCAGTGGCTTATTTCAGTAACTTATTCTACATTTACAGTATTTTGTGGGGGGAATATCAAATAACTAAATACATGGACCTAGTGCGCTTTTAAAGATGATCGTTGAATATAGAATGAAAAAAGAAATATTATTAAGATCTTTCCGAAGGAAAATATCTTAAAACGTGCATAACAGATATAGCAAAAAGAACCCTGAGCTGTAATTTAGCTCTGTAAAACATGCATGCCTAAGTTCAAGAGATTTGTACGACGAGATGTTCTATGTTTTATTTTTCATAATATAAACTATTTTTAATTCCAAAAAACATCAGGCGGTTGTTCAGCTAAGCGAAGTTTGTACTGGTAACCAAGGCATGACCATAAAAATAAAACCAATGATAAAGTGACGGAAGGTAACGCCTGGAAAAGAGTATTATGACGGCATAGTTCTGTTACCTACAAATATTTGCATTTCCATTGTTCTTTCCCACTGTAAGCCCATACGTAGGAGCTGCAATTATTTCTCTATAATCGCAATTGCTCTGTCAGTATACTATGACGTCATAAAGGTGTAACGTTATATATCATGCGCGGATCTAGAGGGGGGTCGGGGGGTCCCGACCCCCCCTGGAAAATGAAAATTTATTAAATTTACATAGTAAAATTATCGCGAAAATATGCCTCGGACCCCCCCTGGCAAACACAATTATCCTTCGGACCCCCCCTGGAAAAAATTTCTGGATCCGCGCATGTATATACTTTCCATGACGTTATAGATTTAAACCACTATACGATACATCATGTGTTTTTCTCCAACTCCATTAAAATTGACGTATTTACATGTAATATTTAAACATGTTTTTGATAACATTTTAAAGGAATTACTGTTATAACATATCATTGATTCTGTTAACAAATCTATGTGAATTAAAAAGATACATTACAGTCTGAATGTTTACTTTTGATGTAATAGCTAAATGTCAAGGTCTAGGCTAATACAGGGTATTTGCGAGTGGTAAAATGCAAATATAAGTAATAAACAACGATTATTTAGTGAACATGGCGTTATGAATAGCAACTGCTCTGCTGACATATTTTCCATGATGCGCTAGCGCGCATCATGGAATATGCCAACAGAGCAATTGCTATTCATAACGCCATGTTCACTAAATAACGTTGTTTATTTCTTAAATGTACGTGCTCAATAAATTATGTCAACCTGCCAGAATTTCTGTCAGCATGCAAGATTATGTCTACATGCAAGGTTATTTGGCTGACATCCAATTTACTTATCTTGATTTTGATATTGGCAAATTTACTTGTGCAAGTACATGTATTTGACATCATGTAAGATGCAATTTTGCAATCTATGTAATCTTCTATAGACATGAAACAATATGATTGAACTATCATACATGTACATATAAAAAATATAATATTTGTTAACACAATAATAGCCCCTCGACGGGAGAAAAAATGGACGATGCTCCAAGAAGCGCGCTTATCTTTATCTTGAGCAGTTTGTATTGTGTAGCAGACAGTTTTCCTCCTTAAAGCAAGATACTTATTAACATTTGTTTAATTACAAAGTATATTTGCAATGAGATGCGATAGAATTAATCTATTGAATGTTTCACATTACAAATGCATTTTCATAATGTAAATATTGTGAAATTAAACTTGAAGATGATTAAAATATATTGAACTTTACAAATTAAAAAGCCCCCCCCCCCCCCCCCCCCCCCAAAAAAAAAAAACAAAAAAAAAACAAAGCAAAAAAAAACAAAAAAAAAACAACAACAACAAAACATAAAAAAACAAACAAACAAAAAAAACCAACTCTCCTCCCCGCATTTTGTTTTGTGAAAAAAGAAGTAAAGGTTATAATTTCTCACAGTACTTGGGTATATAAAAGCTAATCTTTTATTCCTATTTACTAAAGATGACATAAAATTGTACAATTGCATCGAACCTACCCATTCTAAATATGATCACGAACGCTTCCACTCTGCAGTAGTCTGGGTGTCTGTCGATTTTTTTGGCCTTTATATAGGTGGAAAAACGGATGTTATGTTATCACCTGATATCGGTGTCGCTACTTTCTTATTCTAAGAACCTTATTTCCACTTTCGTATGTTTTCCTTAAAGCTTTCGCGTTGAAGCTGTCGTATTTCAGCTTTCATTCGATGGATAAACTCTCTCACCGGAGGACGTTTTATGTTCTGCCCCGACATCTCTGAGGTACACAAATGCATACATGTAACCAGAGACAAGTGTGTAGAGTTGTTTGACATTTGCACGATTATTTACCGTATTGTTTACATGTATACGCAACAAAAAACTGTCCGAGTCTTTCAAGAAGCAGGCCAACTCACTGACGAGTAAGGTTCTATCTCAGTCGTCGTTCATAAAGATCATCCAGATTACAGCAGGGGGAGTTGTCCGTCCCAAAAAAAGGAAGTATCGTCAGTTGGATTCCCGTCTTCAGAGTCTGATTGAACAACTTTTTCAAACTTCAATTCAAACATTATTGTGTTCATTTAAAAGACAATATTGTTAATATTACTGCATATCCAGTGTATAAGACTTTGTAATGTTCTTATGATGTCGAGGACAAAATAAATGTAAAAATCAAAACATTTTTTTTTAAAGTCTCATTTGATTTATTACTGATTGAAAGTCTCAACATTTAGCATACAAATTAATTTTCAAGATAATTCATATACATGTATATTAGTTTGTTTCTCAAAGAAGTAAGCTCCATGGCCATACGTAGGCAGCGACTGATACCACGGCTCCAGCAACAGCAGAAATGGCCGCCTTGGTGCTCGCGGCCAATCCCAGTACACCCGCACTCTGACACAGGGCAAAGAAGCCTCCGGCTGCGGTGGCGGGGGTCTGTACAAAGGATATAAAGACATTTTGTTCAATGTTTCTAGGGGGCCCAAAGACACCGTTGTGTCCACAACTTTCAACCCAAAAAAATATAGTTCTGAGATGAACTAATGACATTAATGTTGAGCGCGGATAAAGGACATCTCTCTCTCTCCTTACTATATGGAATTTCCCAAAGATGACCATTCTCTTATCTATTAAATGTTTTGGTATTATAACTTTTTCTTGTATAACTTAAAAAAAAAATATTTGTTATAAAAGGTTGCTTCTATATTATATTTTTTACTAATTAAGGTCTGGAATTTTCTATACCATTTTTTATAAAATATTACATATAAACTTGCTTATGAACGGGCCGATCTTGTAAGAAATATTAAGAAATCTCAGTTATAAGGAAGTTATTAAGTATTTTTGCCATATTTGGTAAAAGTTTGCTAATACACGTTTACGATGAACAATAAATTGAGCCCCTGGAATTTTTATGTGCAGGTTTTATGGCCTGTATAAATAATAAAATGTAAAACTTTAAGCTCCTTTCTGACAACCAGAGGTTACGTAATGGTTTAAACAAACGTGAACCCTCTAGCAATGAAAGAGAAAGAATTTTTTGTTAGATGAAAGTAAAGTGCCAACATATTTTCTGGTTAGTTGTGTTTATCTCTTTTATCATTGAAAAAAAAAAACCCTCTTGATATGTCATCGTCAATTGATGTTTTTGAGAATGTCTAGATCTAGATGGAATAGATCTTAATCCACGTTGTAGGCAACTTTCATCAATATTCAGTTTATTACCTGCACGGCAGCCGCCATGGATCCAACTGCCACGCCTGCCTTAGTGAAACCCAGAGCACTAAGAACTGTAGGAGTTCCTATGTAGGCGCCGACTGTGGTCAGTACTCCCGCAATCACCACCGGTAAAACTAGAACATACAACGCAATGAAAATAATTAATATCTGTCATTTGACCCAGTAATTTTTAAAAATTGATATATGTTCTCTTTGCTCACATTAATCAAGATTAATCAATAAACAAGACAACAGTATTTTTTAAATTTTGACCGGCTTGCGTCAGAAGCAAACAGTACACAACAGAGTTGATTTGATTTGAACATATTTTATTGTGTAAGTAACACAAAAGGATCGGAAACAAGTTCTTACAACTTACAAGTTCCTCTCCTAATGATAATACATACAATATATACAATTGTCATAGTACATGTAATATTACATGTTACTTATAGTTATTGACTTTATAATAATTAAATTCATGGACATACATTTACAAAGTAATTGCAAATATATAGTAGATAACGTTAATGTACAGTATAGAAAGCAAAAGCAAAAAGGAATTTAATTATTAAATCTTCCAGACTCATTAATGAACTTTTGAACTGCTGAAAAAATAAAGCAGTTTGTATTGTAAGACAAATTGTCACTACCCCAAAGAAGCAAATGTGAGTTAATTAAAATTGTTTCATCAAGCCTATTAAAAAGTAATTCAAAAAGATTGTTTCTTGCATTTACATAATTCTTGCATACAAAGAAAAAGTGATAAACATCCTCCTTTTGACCACAAATACAATTGGGTGATTCAATAATGTTTCTTCTATACAGATCATAATTCAAAATACAGTTGTGTCTCAACTTGGTATGTAAAATATTAATAGTGCGTTTACCAAATGAAAAATATTTTGGAGGTTGAGGAATACTTTCAGTAATGTTTTTCTTGAATATGTTGAGAGACGTTGCTTCCCTAACTTCTAATTTGAGAGAATTCCATTTCCGAATGGTGTCAGGTACAAAAGATTTTTTGTAAAGTTCTAATCTGCTGATTGGAACACTATAATTTTCGCTATTTCTTGTGTGATATTTTGAGACATTTTTTGTTACGGGAGGAATAATATTGCTCAAGTACTCAGGTACTTGATTTGTATGAATTTTAAACATGGTTATTAATTTAGCCTTATTTCGTCGACTGACCAGAGATTCCCAGCCAGTTTCTGTGTAGAGAGTTACTCCTACACTTTTGCCATGGTTGCAAGTATACCCGTTTGGCCAGGGTTTTTTTAAGCAACTACAGCTTTAACCCAAATGAAAGAAAATGTGGGCTAAATAAGTTACTAATTATATACCCCACACAACAAGTTGCGATGTGTATAATGTTTTTGACCCGTCAGTCAGTCCGTCAGTCTTGTAAGCACAACATCATACACCTCGCAACTTATTGCCGGGGTATAAATAGCAACTTAGATATGATTTAAACCATGTATTTTCTTGCTTTAAAGCCTTGTTCTCCAACCCGGCTAGATAATACATATGGTTGGAGAGAATTCTCGAAAACGGGTATTTCGACGAAAGTACACGAAATCTTGTGTCGTTGAATTCGCAAAATCTTCTATGCATTTATTACACTTAAAAGAAAAAAATAAATGGTAATGATCTTGTCTAATAACAAAATCATCACATGAAATAGACTGTCACGTGGTACATGTGTATCATATGTATCACTTTAAATCAAAATACGCTGTTTACAAATAATTCCAAGCACATCAATTGTATGAACCCATGAGTCAGAATGGAAAAGAACTTACTTTTTAAAATCAATTTATTAAGATGCAAGTATAAACAATAAAATGCTTTCTTTGGTGATTCATGTGGGTTATGAATGTAGCGATCATTGCAGAATTATATCATGATACAATTTAATATTGTTTCAGATGATATAATATCATATAATACAATATAATATTGTATCATATCATGAAACTACGGAAGCGTATTAGTGCCACTTACACACTTCACATTTTTTTTATTTTCTACACATTATTCTGGAAATTTCACACTTTAAAGTGTAAAATTTACAGATTAAACTGTAAAATTCACACTTTAATCTTTACAATTTAGACTTAAATCTGTAAAATTCACACTTTAAAGTGTAAAATTCACACTTTAAAGTGTAAATTTTGCACTTTAATCTGTAAAATTCACACTTTAATCTGTACAATTTACACTTTAATCTGTAAAATTCACACTTTAAAGTGTAAAATTCACACTTTAAAGTGTAAATTTTACACTTTAATCTGTAAAATTCACACTTTAATCTGTACAATTTACACTTTAATCTGTAAAATTCACACTTTAATCTGTAAAATTCACACTTTAATCTGTAAATTTTACACTTTAATCTGTAAAATTTACACTTTAAACTGTAAAATTTACACTTTAAAGTGTAAAATTTACACTTTAAACTGTAAAATTCACACTTTTGTCTGTAAAACTTACACTTTAAACTGTATATTTTACACTTTAATTTCTAAAATTCACACTTTAAAATGTAAAATTCACACTTTAAAGTGTAAAATTCACACTTAAATCTGTAAAAATTTACACTTTAATCTGTAAATTTCATACATTGATCTGTAAATTTCACACTTTAATCTGTAAATTTTACCCTTTAATCTGTAAAATTCACAGTTTAATCTGTAAATTTTACACAATGTCATGTATCAGTAAAAATCACACATTAATCTGTCAAATACTATGTCAACACCACATGGCTGTTTTAATTAAATGTCCGCATTTCTTTGATCTTGCTTTAATAATAAACATTGCAATCGAGAAATGGGTTCTCATTAACAGTATTCAATTTTTCAAAAACTGAAACATGATTAAATTCTCTAAGGGCTTTTTATAATGCAAGCCGTTTCCCTCGTCTCTTTCAATCAGATTAAAATTTTCACAAAAACTGAAAAAAGTGATAATTTCATGGACTAAAAACTAGCGACCACCACTAATTTATCTGACGGCCAGCCGGCCACCACATAATTATATAGGGGGGAGGAAGTAAACGATAGGCTATGTATTATATGTTCTGTAGAAGCAATGGAAGACGAATTTAATTTTTTATTACATGGTACATCTTATTCAAAACTTAGAACCGAATTCATTACTAGTATTGGCTTTAATAATCGATCACTAAACATGTCAGACTCAGACTGCACTGGTTTTCTCTTATCTAACTTTCCTAGACAAACGGCAAAATTTGTATATTCAGCTTTTATGTGCAGACAATCTATCCTGTATAAAAATAACAATGCGTACACTTATTATTTGTTTATTCATGTTTATAAAGTGACATATAGGTCCGATGGGCCGGGTGTTTATTCATTAAGGTATTATATCATATACATGCATCTTTATTTGTTTATAAAACGCATGTCACTATAATAAATCATTTACTTTACTTACTTTACTTATATATATGGTGGCTGCAACATAAAATGAAGAATTATCTGTAACAATGTTTTGACTTTTTGTTCACTTTTATGCAAAAACAGTCTTCAAGCCTGCTAAATGTATACAAGACTTTTACTAGTTTAAAGCATCAATTTTATTCATTTGTATACAGTACAATTTTATTTAATCAAGTTTTTGTAGTACGTGCACAACTCAAAGTACTGAACGTACTTATGCTAAATCGAGGTTTAGGCAGAATGATACATAATGTATATTCTTTGAATGATCAGTAATTTAACACTATTTGTTATTTTTATTGTAAAATCATCAAAGAAAGTGTGGAAAAAAGTCGAGAGTCCATAATGTTTCGATCAAACCATCGAAATAATAAATACTCTCAAATGTATGTGTATGTATGAGCCAATTTTACAGGATAGTGTGTAAATTTAACACTTTTAAGTGCAAATTTTACAGATTAAAGTGTATATTTTACACTTTAAAGTGTGAATTTTACAAATTAAAGTGTAAAATTTACAGATTAAAGTGTAAAATTAACAGATTAAAGTGTAAAATTTACACTTTAAAGTGTGAATTTTACACTTAAAAGTGTGAATTTTACAGATTAAAGTGTAAAATTTACAGATTAAATTGTAAAATTAACTGATTAAAGTGTGAATTTTACAGATTAAAATGTAAAATTTACAGATTAAAGAGTAAAATTTACAGATTAAAGTGTAAAATTTACAGATTAAAGTGTGCATTTTAAACTTAAATGTGTGAATTTTACAGATTAAAGGGTAAATTTTACAGATTAAAGTATAAATTTTACAGATTAAAGTGTAAATTTTGCAGATTAAAGTGTAAACTTTACCGATTCAAGTTTGAGTTTTACAGATCAAAGTGTAAAATTTACTGATTAAAATGTGAATTTTACACTTTAAAGTGTGAATTTTACATATTAAAGTGTAAAATTAACAGATTAAAGTGTAAATTTTGCAGATTAAACTGTAAAATTTACCGATTAAAGTTTGAATTTTACAGATAAAAGTGTAAAATTTACAGATTAAACTGTGAATTTTACACTTTAAAGTGTGAATTTTACAGATTAAAGTGTAAAATTTACAGATTAAAGTGTGAATTTTACAGATTAAAGTGTGAATTTTACAGATCAAAGTGTAAGTTTTACAGATTAAAGTGTGAGTTTTACAGATTAAATTGTGAATTTTACACTTTAAAGTGTGATTTTACAGATTAAAGTGTAAATTTTAAAGATTAAAATGTAAATTTTACAGATTAAAGTGTAAAATTTACCGATTAAAGTTTGAATTTTACAGATTAAAGTGTAAAATTTACAGATAAAAGTGTAAAATTTACAGATTAAAGTGTGAGTTTTACACTTTAAAGTGTGAGTTTTACACTTTAAAGTGTGAATTTTACAGAGTAAAGTGTAAATTTTACAGATTAAACTGTGAATTTTACAGATTAAAGTGTAAAATTTACAGATTAAAGTGTAAAATTTACAGATTAAAGTGTGAAATTTACAGATTAAAGTGTAATATTTACACTTTAAAGTGTAGAAAATAAAGACGTGAAGTGTATATGTGGCAATAATACGCTTCCGTATGGAACAATAAGATATTTTATCATTTAATATCTTCATAATATCTTACAAAGTATCAATCATTTGATTCAATGTCATAGGAAAAGGATTGAATTTCATAATATATATTTTTTATCAACAATCGCATCTTTCAAGCAAGTTTGAGTAAGGTAGGACAAGGTTGTCTTAGCATTCAATGAAAATAGAGATCAGGTTGCTAGCCTTATGTTTCAAATCCAAATACAGCATTTTTCTAACATTCAAACCTGCATTTAACTACTCAAAAAACTTGCCCCAGCATCAAAATAATCAAGATCAAGATCTGAAACTACCTCTATTTATACTTTGTATTTTTATTACTGTTTAATTCTGACTAGGTATGCATGAACTGAATTTACTTCATTTTGTAACCAGCTCCAAAACTCTAACACAATTTAATTAATATTCCCGTTATTTTAAAACGCACACTCTAGATTATCAGGTTTTTTAAATACACAGCTAAAATTGAAAAGAACGTTGAGAAATTGTGCGAGGTATTCCGAGTGATTTCCGAATGGTGAAAAGATGTCGACTTTTCCCATTATAAATAGCCGTAAGAAATCTGGTTTTGTTCCTGTTAATTTTTCAAAGTAAATAATGATAATGTGCCAACGACGTTATCTTGGTTTTCCGATCATATATTTCAATTGCACTTCTTTAACAGGTACATGTATATCATTATGTGGTTATTGAAATTTAATCCGTCTAAAACAAAAGCTGTTTTTTTCACAAGAAACATGTAGAAGAATTTCCTAAGTTATTTTTTCAAGGGTGTCAACTGGACTATGTTTCAACCCACAGACATCTTGGTTTACTTTTTTTCTAATGATTTAAGTTGGTCTCAATATATTAATAATATAGTAAACAGTGCATACAAAAAATTAGGACTTTTGAAAAAACTTAAGTTTACTCTAGGTAGAACTAATTTATCAAAAATGTATATCACGTTTATTAGACCAGTTCTTGAATATGCTTCTGTAGTATGGGACGGTTGCAATATGTTTGACATGGAGAGATTAGAAAAAGTTCAATTAAGTGCTGCAAGGATTGTTACTGGTTTACCCATTTTAGCATCTACAGAATCTCTCTACACGGAAACTGGCAGGGAATCTCTGGTCAGTCGACGAAATAAGGCTAAATTAATAACCATGTTTAAAATTCATACAAATCTTAATCAAGTACTTGAGCAATATTATTCCTCCCGTAACAAAAAATGTCTCAATATATCACACAAGAAATAGCGAGAATTATAGTGTTCCAATCAGCAGATTAGAACTTTACAAAAAATCTTTTGTACCTGACACCATTCGGAAATGGAATTCTCTCAAATTAGAAGTTAGGGAAGCAACGTCTCTCAACATATTCAAGAAAAACATTACTGAAAGTATTCCTCAACCTCCAAAATATTTTTCATTTGGTAAACGCACTATTAATATTTTACATACCAAGTTGAGACACAACTGTATTTTGAACTAGAGCAAAGCTCGTGGCAAAGCCCCGAGTAGGTCTTCCGTTGTTGCTGCGAGTTGAAAATATATGTTATATGGTGTCAAACGATTATAATTACTATACTTTCAGTTCTGCTTTTGTTATAAAAACGTGTTGTGATTGAAAGCCTGTATATAAAACGTGTTTTGAAACAAAGAAAGGAAGAAAATATTTTAGGAAAACTATTTGTCGAGCAGAGTTTATGTAATCGTTTCAAACATTCTTTAAAAAGTGAGATGTTTAATGGCGAGTTAAATTTTCAAGGGTAGCAAGCATTGTTATAAACAGTATGTACTCATGATTCATGTCAGGAATTGTATTTCTTTTTTAAACTGAACCCGCCTACAAAACACGTAAACCTTTCTCAAAGATAACTTCTATATTAAAATATTTCTAAATTTTTGAAGACTATGTGCACGTTTAGAATTGCGTGCTGACAAAATTTACAGACCCTAAAACGTACTACTACACCAAAAAAGCGTGCGGCCTACGTGCGAGAAACGTTTCGTGTAAACCTTTTAGAGTTTCATGTAAACCGTTTAGCGTTTCGGGCAAAGCGTGTAAATCGTTTCGAGCAAAGCGTGCGAGAACCGTGTGAAACGTTCATCAGATTTCATTCGGAACTCTCTGACAAGTTAATTGTTTCAAAATGGCGCCCGTGTTTTACATTACTTTAACAAAATTGAGCGAATTTTTAACAAACAAAAGAAAGGTATATATATTAAAAGACGACTAGTAACAGATAATTACATGTATATTTAACGTTTTCATGCGATGTTTCAGTACTGAAACAATATTAAAATTCGCTATACATAAAAAATATTAAATACAGTTAGTGAAACATGATTTCTATTGGAACAAACCTAAATCAACTTTAACTTGCACGATCATGTTTTGATAAGCATGTATTTTTATTATTTATTTACATCGATAACTCTTACTGAGACCATTCGGCTGTGTATAAGCAGCACACATAACCTCGGACATCGGGTGAGACCTGCACCTGGCTAAACCTGTCAATCAAACTCTGTGTATTTGTTTTCATTGGATGGTCAGGCGTCTCTCTTTTGTCAAAAGCCAATGGAAAATTAATGACTTCAAGGTAATCGGAATACGTATTTGATGAAGCACACAATTTAAATGATAGAAAATTTATTAATTATTTGAACAAAATTAAATGTAAACATAGAAAGGTAATAAAAAAATTAATTATTATGGGAATCTATACGCATGATACTCAATTCAAATAGATTATATTATGATTTTATTATTTTATGTAGTAAAATCACCCTTCCAACTGTTACTCAATTACATAACAATTGATGACCTGGGGCTATAAATGTTCTGAGCTGTGTGCGCTGAAGCGACACAAGATTATCGGTCGCATGCGGCAATTGAATTAACACAGACTGGCCGAATAAACAAAGGGGTGGGAAAGTGAAACAAAATGTTACACATAAGAAACCACCAAAAATGATTTTCGACAGATCTTGCTATCTTTTCTCCAATTAAAAAAAAAATCCAGCGCGAGCACCGGTCAGCGGGGCGGGAGGAGGGGGGGGGGGGGGGGGCAGCAATGAGTTCGCTTCCACAATGAAACTACAGTAGTGATTAATATGTGACCGATAGAATCTAATCTAAAGTTGTTTAAACTCATGTGAATATTTTTTAAAATAATCATCGAATGCCTCAATTCAGGGCATTCCTTTATCGTGCTAGCACCTACCGCAAACATGTAACATGGAACTTTGATTATAATTTGATTTGATTTTTAAACTACCTTATACGCTATCGTATAAATCAATGCTTAATCAACTGTACAAGTAAAATAAATTTATCTTTTCATCTTAAACCAATATAATAGTTGAAAACATAATAAAATATAGTTGTGTCCGTGCAAAATATGAAACATAAACGCGTCATAAGGTACATGTAGAAGAACACGAACCGACCGCGGATCACTTATCCACTCTCGCCGGATCTCCTCAGCCATGTGCGAGGGATTATCATCATTTGAATGTTTAATATTTGAGGGGGGGGGGGGTGTTGATTTAAAACATTAATTGTACAGTTTTTAAAGTAGTTTACATAAACAAACCAACCATTAGTTTATGTCTAACGATTTTTCCGATTTGGAGTAATATCGTTCATTAATATTCATTTACACTCAAATATTTAATTAAATATATACAAGTAGGACAAACTTTTATAACATAAAATTAAAACAGTTCTTGTATATACGGCTATATTAACTCAAACACGTTCATATGCATGTAAGTGTAAGTCGCGGTGTGCGAATCTTGTGTATTAAATACCCGCTTACCGCTAGGTAATGCAGCCGTCGCTGATCTCCTCGGCCGTGGGCAAAGAATATATTTCGTAAAGGTACAACGCACAGAAACGCACAGCTCACAACCAAGGAAGATTTGAAAAGTTTGCAATATAATGACCTTACTCTATCAAATAGAAGTTATATATTTTAAACTTAAACCCCACAATTGATCTTAGTCTATTATTGCTATAGAGAATGACATTGCTTTTATTAATTAAATGAACTATTTCTTACTTGACATCCAATCGTTTAATCCACAAAAGATTTTGTGTAATCAAAACTAAAACAATTCTTGAGTTCGCGGCTAAATAAACTCATATATGAGAGACGCAACTCTCGTGTATTAGATAACCGCTGACCGCTAGGTAGTCCAGCCGCGAGCATGGTGACCGATTTTCTCGGCCGCGGGCGAGGGAGAGCTTACGTAATGGTACACACACACACAGCTCTGATTCAAGGTAGATTTTAAATGCATGGAGTTAATAAATAAAATGTAATGCATAGAGTTTTTTAATTCCATATTTTGTGGTTAAAAAGAAAAGAAAAAGAATGTTTTGTTTTCCAATTGCCGTTTTTAATGATTGTGCACTAAGAACTTAACAACAATGACTTAAACTCCTAAAAAAAAAGCATGTACTCCAACAAAAAAAAAATTCTTATAAATTAATGCCTCCTGTATAAACCAGCATACTTTCTGCGGCAACTTTATGCCAGTTGTACGCACAAAGACTTTCGTTAACTTGTCAAATGAAAACAGGTACATGTCAACATGTAAAGCTTTTTACACTCATACTACACAAATCACTTCCAAAAAAATATTTTTACGACCTTTATGAGATCCCAACAAACAACTTTTCCAGCGACATCTATATCAAAATCCAAACCGTTTTTGAGTTATTAAGCAAAAACTTTTAGGGGCTATTGGCCCTTAATTTAAGGGGCCAGCCCTTTTTTATTGGTGTCAAATGAAAGCCCTTGATATTCTGCACAACTTTTATTCTACATGTTTTAACAAAATATTTTTCGTTAAAAAGATATAAAGGAAAATATGTCTAAATTTTTGCACTTTTTGGAATCCTGTTTTTGACCCCCTACCTTTTCCTAAATAAGGAACGTAATCCAAAAACAAAAACCGATGTATACAACTTCAATGTCTTTGTTATTCAAATTCGTTGGATTCCCATTCCCTGCTATCATAGTCTCGGAGCCTTTGTCTGGAAACCAAAGGCCCTAAAAATTTTTAAAAGGGGAATAACTCGTTAACGGAAAGGGAATTCTAACTTTTATAATTGGTGAAGATAGTGTTTTGTAAATTCCATTAGCCCTGAAAATTTGAGCAAAATCCGTTCAGAAATGAGCAAGATATGAAGCCTCAAAGTTCGCGTCTAGGAAGAAAAAAAAACTAGAGCAAAGCTCGTTGCAAAGCAACGAGTGGGTTTTCCGCTAATGTCGAAAGCAACGCTAGAAGTACGTCTAAGAAGCAGAGTTCTTAATCTAGTAACAAAGAAACCTAAGTACAAAAAGATAAAAAAAAAACGAATGATTTTTGGTACAACTTAACATAATCCGAATGGTTTTAAGCACGACTTAACCAAAAACCCTTAACCATTTCAAGAACGACTTAACCAAAAAAACAATGTGTTTAAGTACGACTTAACAAATTTGACTTCATTTTAGGTACAAGTTAACTTAACCTTGAACTAACATCTTTTTTCTTAACCCAGAATGCAAAATTAAAATTTACGTAAAAAATCAATTTTGTTTAAAACATAATTCTGAGCAACTTTTCCTCTTCACTGCTTTTCAAAGGGTTGACCTTTCGTACTGTGTGCTCGTTGCGTCATTAATTGTCAGAAACTTATCGATGTAAAGTTTACTTTACTGTACCTCTGTGAATATTTTCTATGTAAAATTACTATGAACCAGACAACATTGAAATGGTGAACATTTCAAAGGGCCCCGCTTATGTTATTTCAGAGAATTTTGCTTTGACCTTGACCTTTAACTTGAAATTTTTCCAGCTGGCATAGAACTTTTAATTCAATTTCATTCCCCCTAACATACATGCATTTTTGTTCAATCTGACCAAGATTAAGCATATTTGGAAAATAATCTACTGTCTAAAACTAATTTTAAAAAGATCTGCTATGACCTTCACATTGACAGACTTGGTTCAAGGTCACTGCATGCCATTAACCAATAAACTCTGTCAAGGTAAAATATTAGCCAAATAGGGGCTAAAAGAAGAGTATATCTATGCTCTTAAAATATGGATTTTTGTGTGTTCTGATATGACCTTGACTCTTCATCTACAAATATCATTCGAGGTCATTGCATATATTTTGATCAAAGGCATCATGTGGGTGAAGTATGAGGCTGAATGGAGCAAAGGGAGAGAAGATAAACTCTGGACAAGGATTTTTAAAAATATAATTCTGCTATGACCTTCACAGTTTCTTTTCACTGAAAATAGGTTCAAGGTCACTACACACCCTTTACTCAAAAGTTCTGCTTATGTGAAGTCTGAGCCAAATAGGGGTTAGTAGAAAGTATATATGCTCTCAAAAAAGGATTTTTGCATGATCCGATATGATCTTCACCCGTTACCTAGAAATTTCATGCAAGGTCACTGCACATCGTTTAACCATCGAGACACTCTGCGAGTATTAGCCAGATTGGACCAAAGGGAAAAAAGATATGCCCCAGACAAGGATTTTATATATATAATTCTGCTATGACATTATCCTTATACCTAAAAACATGGTTCAAGGTCACTGCGCATCCTTCAACCAAAGGAACCCTGTGGATGAGGTATGAGCCAGATTGGGCCAAGGCCAGTCAAGCAATCTCGGATGGACAGACGGACAAATTGATCACTAGAAGGCGCCCGCATAAACATGCCTTTTTTATCTAATTTAAAATAGTATCCATGCTATCTGCCCTTGGTGAATAGTCATCAAAACCATTCATCAGCAGAATTTGATTTCCCTCCTTTTTAAGGTGGTATGGGACATCTGTCGATATTAATGTGGATTAAAGTACTATATAATTGAAAAATTTTCACCGGTTTAGAATTTTCAAATTTTACAATATTTAACCAAAAAATAGCTTTTAAAAATATTTGAAAAGGTAAAAATTGTAAAAACCCCAGCGGGATTCGAACTCATGACTTACAGGTTCCTAGTAAACCCTCTAACCCACTGCGTTAAGGAGTTAGGTGACCATTTTTGAAAAGAAACTACATGTACTTACATAATTACACTTTATTTTATTGTTTATTTCGATAAACAATACGTCACAACATGGAAGTGTCCCATATCACCTTAAACTCGGAACACCTCTGACCTAATAAGATCGCTGCATTAAATACAAAGTTTGATTTAACTCTAATTTGTTTATCATCAAGAAATTCTGCATCGCTGACAAATAAAGTTTTCTTCTGTATAATGAAATACCAATTAACTGACTATTCGGACAATAGCAAGTTTATTGTCCCACTCCACAGCAACTATTTCCCTTGGCTTTGCCTCATTAAATAGTTGCTGTCTTGGGGGACAATAAACTTGCTATTGTCCTCATACCCAGTAAATACTAAATAGGCATATAATATCCCATCCACCTACATTTCATGTTATATAACCTCCCATTTGTAACCTTCAATTTCACTGTAAAGTCAACACATCTGTCATAGCCGCAAGTTTCACAATTTATTTCTGCTTCTCATGTACTTAAAATTAGGGGCCTTAATATTGCTTACCAATTCCAACAAGAGACATCCCTCTAACTATTGATAATCATTAAAATTCATTTCATGAATCTACGCAACAATGATAAACCTTCAAGTACAGTCACTCTCAATTTTACAAAAATATTGACGATACTTTATCCGAAACTGTTCCTTGTACCTTTAACTTAGTACACTAACATTTTTATGAAAAGACGGTTTGTCTTAGAATAAGAAAGCTAAAGCAATTCTGAGAAAAAGAATACTACATATTGCCAATTCCATTGAGGTTTAATAAAAATATGGCCATTTAAGTGAACCCACCATTTCCAATTTCCTTTAGTAAACACAGATTTACAGGGTTCTCCATAGTAAAACATCTTTACCTGACCTTTTAGAGGTCAACTGTTGTTCAACCACCTTTAAAAAGAAACCTTATACAATACAACATATGCCTACATGATATAATCATGATAAAAGCTTCACATCACTTAGAAATACCCTTACATGTATACCCCCCCCCCAATCTTTTGATTTTCATAAAAAGTCATGGTTTGAAATGTTTTACCTAATTTTATGAAACGTGTGGCAATTTCCTTGAGTAATTTCTCACACATATTTGAAAACAATCATCAATGATTCTAAAATTTGATCTTTATTTGTTTATTGTATGATTTGTACCATTTTAATTAACAAATAGACAGCTGTCCTGCTTGTGATTTCTTGTTTTCATGAAAAAAGTAAGCTAACATTCATATTTAGTGAATATCTAATCTATTCTGATTTCTAGTCTCCTTCTAACCATGCTAAAACAGTAAGTTACAACCTACAAGTTAGACATCTGCCTTAAATTAGAATTAAATTCAAACACACCCAGGTAGCTGAAGACAGAGTTGATTTCAATGAAAAATGTTCAAATTTGACATGTTTTTCTACTTTTTTTCTGCATATATACCTTAGAAAGGTAGAAATAGGTTGTTTCTTGTTCATTTCAAAAGTAATTATCATAGCAGATGTTATTTCAAAGTCAAATGTACATTTACATATCCTACATGTAATCTTAATGCAGACAATTAAATAGAGGGGGGGGGGGGGATTTTTCAATTATGTAAACACATCTAAATATCTTTATGAAATAAAAAATAAAGGAAACATAATTGCATACTTTTATTGAAAAACAAATTTTCACAGCAATTATGAATTTCTTTAGACAGCCTTAATTTTGTTTTCATAATTTCTTATCAAACACAAACCACAACATGGCATGATGCTTTCTTCAAGTTCCATTATTGTTCATGCATTATTGGATTTAATTTGAATTACCGGTAAATAGTCTGTAGAACACAAGGAATATGCATGTGGATAGAGGTGACAGGTTAATCTCAGGAGCTGACCCACAAGAATCAACAGGTACCGGTAAAAGCCATGTGGTAACAAGAGGCTGTTTTGAGCTGAAATAAAAAAAAAATAATTAGCTGTGTTTACATACATGTACTAGTAATAGCTGTGTTTACATTAACATATGCATAGTATTTCTGTAAAAAAATACACTGACCATGCAGTGTAATAAGTATGACATATTCCCAATACATGATATAACATTTAGGCAGTACAAGATCAAAAAATTGCATATCAAGTCATAATATAATATTAAAAAATTTTCATAGGTATAAACACTTATCAAATTGAGAGAGAGAGAGAGTTTGAGAGAGAGAGAGTTTATTACGGTACCGTACTTGTAGTGCAACAGTCAATATTTCAATTCGTAAATTACAAATGAATATTACCCACCGAACAGCATCAAAGTACATGTACTGGTATTAGCTTCTGGTATACCATTTTTTATCAATTCTACTGTGTTTTGTTTTTTTTGGCAAATAAATTTAGCGAGGGTTTTTGTTTATTTTCTTATAAATTACATGTTTTAAAAACAATACTATGTGTAATAAGCATAAAACATGTATGAGTAAACTTAATGAAGAATTTTTAATAGATTATTTTTCACAGAATGTGGTACATTACATGTATGTCAATCTTTATAAAACTAGCGTATATTTCGTGCGCCATAAATTGCAAGTTTTTTGTAAATATCATTTACTTGCATGATAGGTATATATGGTCTAACCAAAATTTTCTTCATAAAGCTACAGCTGTATGTACCACATATATGTTTTGTCACAAGTATACATTTAAAAAAAAAATGCCCAAATTCCAACAGTTGAAATAAACTCAACTCATTCTCTGATAAGTTCATTGTGTTTTGTGCGTGCATATCTTATTTGTCTGCTGCAACAGCAGCCAATCAGCGGTAAGCTGAATCCACAAAAAGAAAGTTTGTGTTTTAGGAGCGGGTAAATTGTTTATGCGACACTGTCAAGAAAACCACACCAAATAATAATGTGTTCAAGAAACATAAATATTCACTTAAATGTATTGTGTTGTAAAGTAAAGGTTTTTAACACTTATTGCATCTTGCAAAACATGTGATGACCCTTAATCATCTGTCATATATCTGATATACATGTATATGTAAAAGATGGGAGAAATAACGATAGAACAAACTGGGATTCGAACCTGGCCCTCTGAATCTCTAGTCAAGTGCTCTACCAACTGAGCTACATGTATCTGGCACCGGTATTCAAACCAGTCTGACCGTCACATTCCTCCCCCCTTAAATGATCTTCACCCTCGAAGATCACCCCTGGCAGGATCGAGTTAACCTGTTATACTGCCAGTAGTCAGATTAAAAAAAGAGAATAAAAAATTACATTTAAAACATTAACAAAGACAATTTAAGTACACATCATAACTGCTAAACAAGAAAAATTATGTGAACTGGTAGAATGGTACGCATAGTTCTAACTTGTAACCTACATGTAGAAGTACATGTACCGGGTACCCGTTGGTCTGCTAAACCTCTCTAATGATACAATGATCGGCATCATAAAGATATTAAAGTCATGGTTTAACTCGATCTGAAGTCTGAAGTATACACTTTTATTTACTTGAAGTTATGTCTACAGGGTATTCATGACTACATTTGGAGTCTTCTGCACAAGAATATATGATATGTTTCTAATTAGACCCTGCTTTGAATTTTGAGTTGAAAATTCACAATCTGTTATTTTTTTAAATAGATAAATTCAGTTACCCTTTCCAGTCCCCCATGAACCTCGAGCGAGTCTAAACATCCATGAAACATGTAAAAATTACACGTTAGTAAACAAACACCCACATCATAACAAAAACATCTAACAGTGTGCACGTACTTACATGTACATCTATACTATATACTAAATTTTAACCAGTTAACAAGAAACTTTAAAAGGAGTAAAAGCCTCACCTTCTTCAGTAACATCCACATAAATCACACACTTTAATGTCCATCTTTTCTCCTTTATTACTCGTAGCTTATCAACGGCTGATCGTCGACAGAAGTGTGGCTGTCAGAATTTCCTCGTAAACGATTCACACGAGAAAAATATCCTCCTTAAACAAATATGTAGTATTGTTCCCTGTGCATGTTCATATGTTTCACAGTAAATTGAAAATGCATGTATACACCGAAAGAATACACAACTTCTCTTCTGCATTACGGCTCTCTCTTTTCTACAATGCCGTTCGTTACTGTTTACATTCGGCGCGCGCGCGCGGGGGTTACATACAGGGGCGCCCCGACAAATAGTTGTACATAGAACGTTTAAATAATGTGTGTTCATTGAATTCATAAATGATATAGATGAAAAAAATGAAATTGAATCACAACAATTTATCTAAGACGCAACACAACGTAATGCAGTAAATGCCTTGGCCTTAAAGTGGCATTTGTTCGCTTGTGTGTCTATGTAGACATATTAACTCGTTCATGTACGATTCTCACATATTTGTTTTATGAAATTTGAAAAAATATATAGCACAGAACTTGTTTAATTTGATACCAAATGACATTATTTAATATATTAACAATAACTGAATTCATTTTTTTTCATTAAATGATAATGATTTTTGCTATCAGAAAAATACGTGTATGAGCTGCTGACCCCTAATTATAGGGGCCAGCCCTTTTTTCTTAATTTTAAATGAAAGCTCTCGTTATTCTAAACAACTTTTGCTCTATATGTATTAACAAAATATTTTTAGTTTAAAGGTTATTATACAAAGAACAACAAAATTTCAGACCCCCCAAAACCTTATACTTTACCGGCAAATAGCTTAAAAACTAAAAAACATTTTGCCAAAATGTTCATGCCAGCAAAACTATAAAATGTTACCAACAATTCTGCTAAATTTCATGCAACTATCTTTTGTAGTTCCCGAGATCAACTCTGGACAAAAGACCCCCCAATTTTCAATTAAAGGGCAATAACTCATAACCGGAAGTGAATTTTAAAAATTTGAAAAAACCGTCTCGAGATATTAACATTGTCTACATACCCTGAAAGTTTCATAACAATCAGACAACAAATGTACGAGAAATGGCCTACACAAAATTTGCGGATAAAAAAAAAAAATAATAATAAGAAACAGTAGAATAACAGAAGGGTTTTCCGTTGAAAAACGGAAAACCCTAAAAAAGAAAAATAAGAATAATCTTAACCCGCACAATAATAGAAAGGTCTTCCGTTGGAAACGGAAGACCTTAATTATGATCTGTATAGAAGAAACATTATTGAATCACCCAATTGTATTTGTGGTCAAAAGGAGGATGTTTATCACTTTTTCTTTGTATGCAAGAATTATGTAAATGCAAGAAACAATCTTTTTGAATTACTTTTTAATAGGCTTGATGAAACAATTTTAATTAACTCACATTTGCTTCTTTGGGGTAGTGACAATTTGTCTTACAATACAAACTGCTTTATTTTTTCAGCAGTTCAAAAGTTCATTAAAGAGTCTGGAAGATTTAATAATTAAATTCCTTTTTGCTTTTGCTTTCTATACTGTATATTAACGTTATCTACTATATATTTGCAATTACTTTGTAAATGTATGTCTATGAATTTAATTATTATAAAGTCAATAACTATAATTAACATGTAATATTACATGTACTATGACAATTGTATATATTGTATGTATTATCATTAGGAGAGGAACTTGTAAGTTGCAAGAACTTGTTTCCAATCCTTTTGTGTTATTTACACAATAAAATATGTTCAAATCATATCATTATGTATTTTGAAACTCTCATGCTTAACGACTTGGCTATTTCTTTTATATAATTATAACGTACTTATTAACATTGCACAACCGGAAATCAGCATATGCAGCATGCGTGATGTAGACAAGCTTTTAGAAAAAATGACTCCTACATCCTAGCACTTATTGAGCTGTTGAGAGCACAAGAGTTACATGTATTCCTTACTAAAGATGACATGGAATGTACAGCATGCGTATCAACTTACCCATTCTAAATATACTTCCGAATTTTGTCTTTGTTTCACAATCGTAACTTCTGGGTTCTATGCATCGGAATCTCATGCATTACGTCATCCTTTTTGTGCAATCGCAACTTCTCGGGCCTTTCCGGCAGGCTCGGAAAAACTCCTCAAATGTATTACCTAAGCGTCCATGACAACCCCCCTTTTTATAAAACTTGATATAAATACAACACATGTTACGATCTGTTGAGATGTGAGCTATACTTCATTAAAGCTGAACACCGCTCGTAAATAGGCACCGTCACACAGATACCTGGTATATAAACCCTTCGATTTCGTTACACCCGATTGCACACCTGAACCTCGTGGGCGACATGTAGTATTCCTTTCGTGGTCTTTAGATTTTATGCATTTTTTTCTTATCTTATGTTCATTTTCTGTTCGTAAATAATGCATTGACCAATTTATTTGATGTTAGTATTCTCCTGGCTTCAAAAGGTGCGTAAAATTTGATAATTTCATCGCGACCGGGTAACACGGCGAGGCAAAATGTACGTCCACACAGGTGAGACCTCTACAGCGAAGTACCTTGAACTGTTTAGAGGTCTGTCCCTTATATAAGGGTTGTAGGGACAGCAGTGATTAAAGAGAAATATGGCGGACAGTGCCTATTTACGAGCGGTGTTCAGCTTTAAAGTAAACGATATACCCTAAAATATAACACAGAAGCGACAAATAAGACTGTCTAGCTAGGGGCGCCCATCCAGAGAGTCACTGGTCTGAAAGCGAGTTGGACCTGTTTATTACTAGAGATTCCGATTTAATAAATTAAAATTATACCCATATAGAATTTCCTTTTTTTCGCTAAGTGAATGTGTAAGAATAGATATGGGTGTTCATTGTTTATCTAGCATATAGTTACACAAACGTGTGATGATGATTCTCTAAAGTCATCGGATAATGCTTTGCATTGCGTATAATCTCTCCCGAATTGGGATCTTCTAATACTTGCTGAATACATGTATATACTTATTGATGAAATAAAATATTTTTAATCGCTTTACTGATATTAAATAAAATGTCTTTCGATCGCTTTTAAATTAACTTATATAGCAAGTTTAGAGACGCTGAAGTGGATTGAAAATACACTTCTTATTATTTGTTCCCGCTAATTCAAATGTTTTGACTGCAGCAGGTGAAATTGACGTAAGCTGTATATTTCCAAACTTGCCAGTTAATTTTCCGCGGTCTTAAGATACTGACAAATTCCTTAGTAACTTCAAGACTCGACTATGAAAATAGTTTACTTTTTGGAATAAACAAAGTTTATAAATTTGTTAAAAGAAAGATGCCAATATAAACAATAAAATGCTTTCTTTGATCATTCGTGCGGGTTATGAAGGTAGCAATCATTGCAGAAAAAATTACATATCCCCCCGCCCCCACACTTTATATCGCAGCGACCATTTTTGTTAAATTAACATAAAAACATAATTATGTGATCGCAGATTACAAAGCTCAACGACATGGGGCATCACCTTTATGAGGCTTTACCCTTATGAGACATCACCTTTATGTGACCAACTTTATCATATATGAAAATCATACTTTATGATCTTGGATATTCATGGGTACTGTTTTGACACAATTTCATATATCATCTGTTAAAAAATTGTATGATAATCATATTTTCATTTCATACAGTATTATAAGATACAATGTTTATCAATACAATAATATTAAATACAATATTGCATCCTATCATATTAACAATATATATCATATAATTCAATAAAATACCGTAAAAAATAATGATGCAATATGATATTGTAACATTTGATATGTCATTATATCATGTAATACATTATTGTATTTGATCACATAATACAATATCATAAAATATAATATATGATACAAAATAGTATTACATGATACAATATCATATCACATAAAACATCACAATATTGAAATATATATGATATTGTATAAACTAGTATGATATTCATGTATGATACTGTATCATATTTGATACATAATATGATGTTGTATCATATGATTCAATATAATTTGATACTACATTGTATCATATCATATGATACAATATCATGTAATATAGTGAAATATTACATAATACCATATCATATTATACATATTGTATCATAATATACAATTATTTAATGCTTAAGCAGTCAATAGACCAGAATATTTTCCCCAAGGTGCAGGGAACGTTGGCCTCGGGCAATGGATCATACTGAGCTGTTCTCTGCACCTTGGGAAAAATAACCGGTCTATTGACTGCTCAAGCATTAAATAATTGTATAATATTGTATCTTAATTTCATGTATAATATGATATTGATTTCTATATTATATTTAATTACATCATGACACTAGTATTGCCACCGTAATTGGAAAAAGTGCCAAGCTTTCGGGGGGGGGGGGGGTTACAAATATTTTGTTCCTAGCTACATCACTGCGTGTAACTTCGACGTAAACAAAGTCTTGTGCCTTGCCTAATACGCTTGTTTTTTTTTCCTACTAGATTGTAAATGAAGTGTTGGTTTAAAAGATGTCAGGAGGATTTTTCCCCATTATAATAACCTGTATCTAAAGTTGCTCCATTTTTAGTAAGAATACATACAGTAAAACTGTAGTAACACCCAGAGACATAAATAACAATAATGCTATTTATGTCATTGGTAACAACCTAGGGAAACTATTTGCCTTAGCAAATACGGCTTGGTAATTACATGGCAATTATGGAGGGAAAACGAGGTTGCCAGTCTATTGTGAAGATACATGTATATAGAGTCTATCAGACCGCGTTCTTCATTCAGCAAAATATAACTTACATCACGGTATACATCAAATTAAACGGTTTTGAAAAAATGCATTTTTTTATGGATCCGAGTTTTTTTGTCCTTGACGTTGATTGTCAGAATAAAAAGAGAAGACGTTTGGTTAACAATTATAAATTTTAGTCATAAAAAAAAACAATCCACAAAAATCAAAATATTAATCTCTATAAATGGTTTCGAATAGTTTTTTTTTATATTGAGAGCAACGCATTGTTTTTCAATTAAAGCTCAATAAATTTAACACGCAGACAACAATTGATGTCAAGATAATATCATTAAAATAATTTTCGCACACACACATATCGGAGTATTTGTCTTCAGAGAGCAGTTGCTTATCACTTCAGGATGGCCGAGATGCCCGCCCCCACGGCTCCAGCTGTGGCACAGATCCCCGCCTTCGTGCTCGCGGCCAATCCTACTACACCGGCACTCTGACACAGGGCAAACACACTTCCAGCAGCCGTGGCGGGGGTCTGTCAAAATATGAAAAATGGAAGTTTACATCAAACATTTCTTGTGTAAATGTGATATTTCTCAGTAAACTTATATACTTGTATATACTTTGTATTGTAATATGTATTCATATAAATTTGATCCAAATGTGATAGATTTTTAATTTTTTATATCAAATCTAAAACGTTCCATTTGAATAGACCCTTATAAACCTAACTAAGAATTAAAAACTACAATTTTTAGTATATTAAAAAAAACTATAATTTACACGACTGTACTTTTTCTATGAATGTTACAATCTGGGTAGTATTGGCTGCCAAATTTCAAAAAAAAAATTTTGGAATGCACGACCACCTCTCTGCCTGAAATCTTTAAAAAACAACTATGAAACCTATAATTTTGACAAAAAACTTTAAGATCTGGTCTACAAAATCATGAATTCAGTTTTCCTTTCAGGTGTGTGGGAGTAAAGAAGATAATTTTTAAACATTATATGCATTAACACCTATACATCAATTTTGGCCCTGCCCTAGAATCAAAATCCATACTCCAGGGGACATGAAATTTAAAATTTTAGTAGAGGACTTCCTGGTAAAAATACTGTGGAATGATTAAATTTCGTGGGGGCCAATTTTCGTGGATTGCTTAAATTTTACAGGTTCGTGGGGACGTAATTTCGTGTATTCTCTTAAACTTACAAAGGATATATGACTTTATTACCATAAATTCCTTGAAAATTGAGCCACCACGAAATCTAATGATTCCACAGTAATTATGAAGTCAGTTTTTCATACAGATGTGTGAGAATATAGAGAAGATTTTTAATCATTATATGCATTAACACTATATTGTCCCCCACCATGTCCTGAACCCCTGACCCAGGGGCCATGAATGTCACAATTTTGGTAGAGGAGTAAGTGGACATCATAACCATGTATTCAGTTTTTGCCCACATGTGTGGGAGTAAAGAAGAAGGCCATATTGGCCCCACCCTAGAGCCCAAACCCCTGACACAGGGGTCATGAATTTTACAATTTTGGTAGAGGGCTTCATGGACATTATAATCATGCATTTACTATATGGCCATATTGGCCCCACCCTAGAGCCGAACCCCTGACCAAGGGGCTATGATTTTCATTATTTTGGTTGAGGGCTTCATGGACATTATAATCATGCATTTACTATATGGCCATATTGGCCCCACCCTAGAGCCTGACCCCCTGACCCAGGGGCCATGAATTTCATTATTTTGGTTGAGGGCTTCATGGAAATCATAATCATGCATTTAGTTTTTAACAAATATATATGGGAGTAGAGAAGAAGACTTTCAAAGAATTATTACATTTTTAGTATATGACCATATTGGCCCCACCCTAGAGCCTGAACCCCTGACCCAGGGGCTATGATTTTCATTATTTTGGTAGAGGGGTTCATTGACATCATAATCATGCATTTAGTTTTTAACAAATATATATGGGAGTAGAGAAGAAGATTATCTAAGATTTAAAACATTTTTACTATACGTATGGCCATATTGGCCCCACCCTAGAGCCTGAACCCCTGACCCAGGGGCCATTAATTTCATTACTTTGGTAGAGGGCTTCATGGACATTATAATCATGCATTTACTATATGGCCATATTGGCCCCACCCTACTCCCATATTGTTAAGAACATCCTCTAAACACATTATTCCATATTTATACCACTCTGAGAAAATTGAGAGATTGATTTGTTTTCAATACATATATAATAGATATATAATTGTTAAACCAAAGTCATTCTGTGAAAATACATTAAATTGTGCATTGAAGTAGTAAAATTTTACGTTTGAATGGAATGTTCCAAACTTTGTATTGAATGTCAATTCCTACATAAGTCACGCCCATTTCTTTTGAAACGAGGAAAATAGTATTCGTCACAATGTAAACACAAATAAATTTGTTACTAAGATATTCTTGATTCTTTATTTTGATATCACTGTTTCTGAACATATATTTGGAAAGAAAAAAAGTGTGTGTATGTGTGTTTTTGTGTATAAAGCACGTGTATGAAATTCCTGCTTGTGCTGTTTAGAAGAGTGGCGGTTCCGAAAGCATTGTGACGAATACTGTTTTCCTCGCTTCAAAAGAAATGGGCGTGTCTTATGTAACAATTGACGTTCGATACAAAGTTTAGAACATTCCATTCGAACGAAAATTTTTACAACTTCAATGAGTTTCATTGTAGAAGGATAAGTTAGCCTGTTTTCATTCATAGAGTTCCTTCATATTTTCTATGAAGATATAACATTATCGTAAAAAGTAATGAACCTGAGATAGCTTGACAGACTACACCTTAAGAAGAGATCATTTATATCTCCAGTTCCTGCGAAATCATTCGTTACCCTTTTCCACTTTGCTTCTTTTGCACTAAAAATTATTGTGATATGTTAATTCATGTAGAAATGAATGAGGTTTACGGAAATAATGTTTCCGTGCATATTTTTCTATTATTAGGCAGCAAGCCAGCTATGTCACATGTTATTTGTAAAGCGCGATTTTTTAGTGCGCCAATTTTTTTTTAGCAACAAAGAGCAAGTTTGAGCTATTTTTCGCAAAACCACATCGACTTCCTGAGCAGAAATGACAGACAGAGAACGTAGAGCAAAAGCAGACGCAAAGATGTCAGAAATTATGAAGTCTTTACGGGAAAGCGAAACCATCGACTTGGAATCCACGCCGTCACGACCTTGGCCAGCGTCGATAGTGCGGGATGGCCAACACGTGCAAACAGGTTCAGTTTCTCCGCATGAAATAGCGGACCTTGAGTCAAAATGCCGAGAGCTGGAGGTGAAGCTACAGAGGACGAAACTAGAATGCAGATATAGAGAGTTACAAACCCAGATAGAAACAGAGACGAGGAATCTGCACTCCATGACCCTTCATCCGGCGGCGGCGACAGCACCACCAGATACGAGGACCCTTGACGCTCCACCGGAATTCCAAGGTAATTTACATACGTCAAATGCTTCAAAGAAAGCTAGAAAAATCCAGGATTATGTATGGACTGGAGCTAGGGACTTGTTAGACGAATCTAAAACCATTGATATGGGAAACGGAGTCAAATTGAACGTGGGGGAGAAAAAACTATCCTTAGGAGACGTAACTATAGAGCAGTGGGGTTATGCAAGCCTTCAAATTCTATTTGAGATGATCAATGATGGTACTTGTACACTGAAACAGTCTCTTGATTATGTGCGCTACACCCAATCCGTCTTCAGACTGGCCGCTAACTATATGTGGCCAAGCGTTTTGTTGTATGATCGTGAATACCGTGAAAACCAGTTGAAGTATTCTTATACGTGGAATACCCCATGTGCACAGCTACGAGAGTTCAATCTTATACCAAAGAGGGATAACGCCACCACTCAGTTTATTTCTCATATGGGCAAAGCGCAAGTGGAGAAGCCAGTTCATCAGCCTACTGTTATACCGTCAACAACCAACAAACGCGGAAGGGGACCATTCTTACCAAATGGGCGTGAAATATGCCGTCGTTTTAACCAGGACAACTGTGTGCGTCCAGACTGCAGGCTAGCTCATAACTGTTACATTTGTTATGGGACTTATCATCCGGCAACTAAGCATGGTTTGGCAGGAAAAACAGCAACAGACCCATAAAACGGATAGGCAACTCTCCGTCGTACAACCTGCAGGTTTCCGCCTGGGAAAAGCTTATTCCTTACAATGACTTTGATAAACCATTTATCCTGCAGGGCGTTAAGGAGGGTTTTCACATTGTTGACAAGGATTTAGATACTGATACTTATGTTGAATGTAGCAATTATAAATCTTCTGTGGTTTTTTGCAATCAAGTTGAGTCACAAATTGATTATGAAATTTTGCATGGAAATTATGTTATATGTGATAGACCTATGAATATTGTAAGTGCTATGGGCGCCATCCCCAAGTCTCCAAACAAAGTACGACTCATTCATGACGCGAGTCGACCCATTGGCAAAAGTCTCAATGATTATACCTCTGATAATTCTTGTTCATATATGGACCTAAATCATGCTTGTAAACTAATCACAAAAAACTGTTTTTTAGCTAAAGTAGACCTTCAGAGTGCCTACAGGTCTGTCAATATTCACCCTAGTAATTATAGATTTACAGGTTTAAAATGGCAATTTACAAATGACAGCAGTGTTACATATTTGTATGATGCAAAACTACCTTTTGGGGCTGCAAAAAGCCCTAGCATTTTTCAGAGATTGTCTAGTTGTGTTTGTAGAATTGTGAAGCTTCATTATGGGATTACAGCAATTGTTTATATTGACGATTTCTTAGTTATTGAAAAAACTTTTGAGAAATGTATGTTTGCATTACAAGTTTTGGTCAAAACACTGAGACAATTAGGGTTCTGTATCAATTGGAACAAAGTGGAAGGACCATGCCAGCAGCTTACTTTTCTTGGTGTGAGAATAGATACTTGTGCCCTCACCCTCTCCCTCCCTCAGGACAAATTGGAAGCCTTACACGAACTTCTGATGACATTCCAGTCAAAAAAGCGTGCAAGCAAACGTCAACTTGAGTCCTTGATAGGAAAACTGAACTGGGCTTGTCAAGTGATACAAGGTGGTCGTACCTTCCTGCGCCGTGTGATTAATGCCAAGAATACCTTACATAGACAATCTGATAAAGTTCTTCTGGATTGTTTTCGTAAGGATCTGGAGTGGTGGACAGCTTTTCTACCTGTATTCAATGGAACAGTGCGTTTTCTAGAGACCCGTCCTGTTCGTTCCTTAATGACGGATGCATGCAACTCAGGAGGAGGCGGCTACTTCCATGGTGATTATTTCTATGTGAACTGGGCACTGGACTTACCTGAGGTGGCAGACAAACATATCAACGCCAAGGAAACATTGGCTATAATCCTTGCATTACAGCGTTGGGCCCCGTTGCTCTCCAACAAAAAGGTCGTAGTGTACACAGACAATACTACGGCAAGGGCCAACATAAACAAGGGAGCCAGCAAAAATACATTTATTATGGACTGGCTTAGGAGCCTCTTTTGGACTCAAGCTTCTTATAACTTTAGTGTCTATGCAGCCTATGTTAAAGGCAAATTAAATACACTAGCAGATGTCATTTCACGTCTAAATGAACCTAATATGCTTATTAAGCTATATGAAATGTTACCATTTGATGGGTCATGCATTGTACCTTTCACTGTTAAGGCTCTTGTGTCACACATGTCACCTGCTTTTATTTATTGTAGATGGGGCCGGGCTTCTTCAAGCACTGCACACTGCAGCTAGTCGCCTGAAGAGCCAAGGATGAGCTGTTAGCACCAAGAAAACATACCAAGCCCAACTTACCTGCTACTTAGACTTTTGTGCAAAGGTTAACCTACCTGGTGTGCCTGCATCACCGGAGCAGATCATCCTATACATAGCATATATGGTGGATGTAAAATCTTTTAAGTATAGTACTATTAAGAATTATCTTAATATTGTGAAACATTTACATTGTGCAAATGACTTTGATGACCCTATTCATGGTGTATGGTTGATCCAGCAGACACTGAAGGGAGCAAAACGTGAACTTGGGGATGCCCAAGAGGCAGCTACACCAATCCAGCCTTGTCACCTTTTACTTATTAGGAGTGCGTTATGTTTAGACCTCAAGGAGGACTTATCTTTTTGGGCGGCATGCCTGATAGCTTTTTTTGGACTTTTGCGCCCTGGAAACTTCTTATCTCAGGGACCTATCTGTGTACCGGACCGTGACTTGTGTATCCAAAACATAAGCCCGCACGCCAAAGGCTTCTTGTTATCCCTGAATTGGACGAAAACTTTGCAGTTTCGTGAGCATCAACTTCAAGTCACCCTTCCGGATCTGCACGGTCATCCACTGTGCCCTGCCAGCGCCCTGTGTAGCTTATTTCGGTTGCTTTTCGCCAATCCTTTGACTTCAGACACATCCCCTCTCCTTCAACGGACAGATGGCAAACCCCTGTCTTACAGCTGGTTTTTGTCTCGACTGCGAAAAATCCTACCTGGAGAGGGCATCACCGGGCATTCCTTTCGGCGGGGCGGTGCCACGTGGGCGTTCCAGCAAGGTTTACAGGGTGAACTTATCCAAGAACTGGGTTTTTGGAAGAGCAACGCCTATCTACGCTACCTGGAGTCCAACTTGGATCAAAAATTTGCAAATATGTACCAGTTTGGTAGAGGACTACCTTCAGCCTTTAGTTGATTTTACCCCTTCCCTCATTCAAACATTTTCCCCCTGGGTCTGGGAGGTTACTTTTTCACATGTACATGCTGTATTACATGTATGTTGTTTGTGTTTAATTGCAAATTGTATATTGAGCATTGCAAAAAATAAAATTTTGTAGGCCCAGGATACTGTTGTTTATTTGAAGTAAAATGTTAATTCATGTAGAAATGAATGAGGTTTACGGAAATAATGTTTCCGTGCATATTTTTCTATTATTAGGCAGCAAGCCAGCTGTGTCACATGTTATTTGTAAAGCGCAATTTTTTAGTGCGCCAATTTTTTTTGAGCAACAAAGACAGAGCAAGTTTGAGCTATTTTTCGCAAACCCACCCACCCACACCAGTTGTATTACTGCAGACATGCCTTGTATTTAGCAATTATGGGAGGTTACTTTTTCACATGTACATGATGTATTACATGTATGTTGTTTGTGTTTAATTGTATATTGAGCATTGCAAAAAATAAAATTTTGTAGGCCCAGGATACTGTTGTTTATTTGAAGTAAACCGATTCAATTAGAGTGACTAAACTTAAATTTCAAAATTTGGGAATTTGAATCCACAGTCTTAAAAACTTTGACAAATAATTGTCTATCATATTTAAGGGATTTCCGACTTCCATATAAATCTATTTATTTCTTTATGAACCGAATTTATTACTTTATCTGGAATTGGAATTAGAAAACGAAATTTGATATACGACTCGATATCTAACTTTCAATTCGGGGCTATCCACGAGTCTTCATATTCACTTAATGAATAAACATACATGTACATCATGGTCAAACTCACTCTGATCGATGGGATTATGTTTAATAAATAGGTGTTTTAGAAAACTAGAACATGTGTGATGGAATCAGATGTTTTAAAATATATGCTTTCTTTTGTAAGCACATTCTTAGTGGTGAAACGAGTCCATACAGTAAAAAATAAGACAAAAATCAACGCTTGACCCCATTTTGCTGATTTGTTTACAACATAGTATTCATCCCACATATTGTGGCATTGGGCCAAAACCTGAATTATATATGTTGGAAGTGACATTATGATGAAGGGTGTATATTTCCTATCAGTATGGTAGATATCCCTATCAGTATGGTAGATATCCCTATCAATATGGTAAATATCCCTATCAATATGGTAGATATCCCTATCAGTATGGTAGATATCCCTATCAGTATGGTAAATATCCCTATCAGTATGGTAGATATCCCTATCAGTATGGTAGATATCCCTATCAGTATGGTAGATATCCCTATCAGTATGGTAGATATCCCTATCAGTATGGTAGATATCCCTATCAATATGGTAGATATCCCTATCAGTATGGTAGATATCCCTATCAGTATGGTAGATATCCAGATTAGTGTGGCAGAAATCTTCCATCCATGTTTTAATATCCCTTACGTTTCATACCTGCAGTACAGCCGCTATGGATCTCCATGTTTAAATATCCCTTACGTTTCATACCTGCAGTGCAGCCGCTATGGATCTCCATGTTTAAATATCCCTGACGTTTCATACCTGCAGTGCAGCCGCTATGGATCTCCATGTTTAAATATCCCTTACGTCTCATACCTGCAGTGCAGCCGCTATGGATTTTCATGTTTAAATATCCCTTACATTTCATACCTGCAATGCAGCCGCTATGGATCTCCATGTTTTAATATCCCTTATGTGTCATACCTGCAGTGCAGCCGCTATGGATCTCCATGTTTAAATATCCCTTACGTTTCATACCTGCAGTGCAGCCGCTATGGATTTTCATGTTTAAATATCCCTTACGTTTCATACCTGCAGTGCAGCCGCTATGGATCTCCATGTTTTAATATCCCTTATGTGTCATACCTGCAGTTCAGCTGCTATGGATCTCCATGTTTTAATATCCCTTATGTGTCATACCTGCAGTTCAGCCATTATGGATCTCCATGTTTTAATATCCCTTATGTGTCATACCTGCAGTTCAGCCGCTATGGATCTCCATGTTTTAATATCCCTTATGTGTCATACCTGCAGTTCAGCCGCTATGGATCTCCATGTTTTAATATCCCTTATGTGTCATACCTGCAGTTCAGCCGCTATGGATCTCCATGTTTTAATATCCCTTATATGTCATACCTGAAGTGCAGCCGCTAAGGATCTCCATGTTTAAATATCCCTTACGTTTCATACCTGCAGTTCAGCCGCTATGGATCTCCATGTTTTAATATCCCTTGCGTCTCATACCTGCAGTGCAGCCGCTATGGATCTCAATGTTTAAATATTCCTTACGTTTCATACCTGCAGTGCAGCCGCTATGGATCTCCATGTTTAAATATCCCTTACGTTTCATACCTGCAGTGCAGCTGCTGTGGATCTCCATGTTTAAATATCCCTTACGTTTCATACCTGCAGTGCTGCCGCTATCGATCTCCATGTTTAAATATCCCTGATGTTTCATACATGCAGTGCAGCCGCTATGGATCTCCATGTTTAAATATCCCTTACGTTTCATACCTGCAGTGCAGCCGCTATGGATCTCCATGTTTAAATATTCCTTACGTTTCATACCTGCACTGCAGCCGCTATGGATCTCCATGTTTTAATATCCCTTTTGTGTCATACCTGCAGTTCAGCTGCTATGGATCTCCATGTTTTAATATCCCTTATGTGTCATACCTGCAGTTCAGCCGCTATGGATTTCCATGTTTTAATATCCCTGATGTTTCATACCTGCAGTGCTGCCGCTATGGATCTCCATGTTTAAATATTCCTTATGTGTCATACCTGCAGTGCAGCCGCTATGGATCTCCATGTTTAAATATCCCTTACGTTTCATACCTGCAGTGCAGCCGCTATGGATCTCTATGTTTAAATATTCCTTACGTTTCATACCTACAGTGCAGCCGCTGTGGATCTCCATGTTTTAATATTCCTTACGTTTCATACCTGCAGTGCTGCCGCTATGGATCTCCATGTTTTAATATCCCTTATGTGTCATACCTGCAGTTCAGCTGCTATTGATCTCCATGTTTTAATATCCCTTATGTGTCATACCTGCAGTTCAGCCGCTATGGATCTCCATGTTTTAATATTCCTTATGTGTCATACCTGCAGTGCAGCCATTATGGATCTCAATGTTTTAATATTCCTTATGTGTCATACCTGCAGTTCAGCCGCTATGGATCTCCATGTTTTAATATCCCTTATGTGTCATACCTGCAGTGCTGCCGCTATGGATCTCAATGTTTTAATATTCCTTATGTGTCATACCTGCAGTGCAGCCGCTATGGATCTCCATGTTTTAATATCCCTTATGTGTCATACCTGCAGTTCAGCCATTATGGATCTCCATGTTTTAATATCCCTTATGTGTCATACCTGCAGTTCAGCCGCTATGGATCTCCATGTTTTAATATCCCTTATGTGTCATACCTGAAGTGCAGCCGCTATGGATCTCCATGTTTAAATATCCCTTACGTTTCATACCTGCAGTTCAGCCGCTATGGATCTCCATGTTTTAATATCCCTTACGTCTCATACCTGCAGTGCAGCCGCTATGGATCTCCATGTTTAAATATTCCTTACGTTTCATACCTGCAGTGCAGCCGCTATGGATCTCTATGTTTAAATATCCCTGACGTTTCATACCTGCAGTGCTGCTGCTATGGATCTCCATGTTTTAATATTCCTTACGTTTCATACCTGCAGTGCAGCCGCTATGGATCTCCATGTTTTAATATTCCTTACGTTTCATACCTGCAGTGCAGCCGCTGTGGATCTCCATGTTTAAATATCCCTTAAGTTTCATACCTGCAGTGCAGCCGCTATCGATCTCCATGTTTAAATATCCCTGACGTTTCATACCTGCAGTGCAGCCGCTATGGATCTCCATGTTTAAATATCCCTTACGTTTCATACCTGCAGTGCAGCCGCTATGGATCTCCATGTTTAAATATTCCTTACGTCTCATACCTGCACTGCAGCCGCTATGGATCTCCATGTTTTAATATCCCTTATGTGTCATACCTGCAGTTCAGCTGCTATGGATCTCCATGTTTTAATATCCCTTATGTGTCATACCTGCAGTTCAGCCGCTATGGATTTCCATGTTTTAATATCCCTGATGTTTCATACCTGCAGTGCAGCCGCTATCGATATCCATGTTTAAATATTCCTTACGTTTCATACCTACAGTGCAGCCGCTGTGGATCTCCATGTTTTAATATTCCTTACGTTTCATACCTGCAGTGCTGCCGCTATGGATCTCCATGTTTAAATATCCCTTACGTTTCATACCTGCAGTGCAGCCGCTATGGATCTCCATGTTTAAATATTCCTTACGTTTCATACCTACAGTGCAGCCGCTGTGGATCTCCATGTTTTAATATTCCTTACGTTTCATACCTGCAGTGCTGCCGCTATGGATCTCCATGTTTTAATATCCCTTATGTGTCATACCTGCAGTTCAGCTGCTATTGATCTCCATGTTTTAATATCCCTTATGTGTCATACCTGCAGTGCTGCCGCTATGGATCTCCATGTTTTAATATTCCTTATGTGTCATACCTGCAGTTCAGCCATTATGGATCTCCATGTTTTAATATCCCTGACGTTTCATACCTGCAGTTCAGCCGCTATGGATCTCCATGTTTCAATATCCCTTATGTGTCATACCTGCAGTTCAGCCGCTATGGATCTCCATGTTTAAATATCCCTTACGCTTCATACCTGCACTGCAGCCGCTATGGATCTCCATGTTTTAATATTCCTTATGTGTCATACCTGCAGTTCAGCCGCTATGGATCTCCATGTTTTAATATCCCTTATGTGTCATACCTGCAGTTCAGCCGCTATGGATTTCCATGTTTTAATATCCCTTATGTGTCATACCTGCAGTGCTGCTATGGATCTCCATGTTTTAATATCCCTTATGTGTCATACCTGCAGTTCAGCCGCTATGGATCTCCATGTTTTAATATCCCTTATGTGTCATACCTGCAGTTCAGCCGCTATGGATTTCCATGTTTTAATATCCCTTATGTGTCATACCTGCAGTGCTGCTATGGATCTCCATGTTTTAATATCCCTTACGTTTCATACCCGCAGTGCTGCCGCTATGGATCTCCATGTTTTAATATCCCTTATGTGTCATACCTGCAGTTCAGCCGCTATGGATTTCCATGTTTTAATATCCCTTATGTGTCATACCTGCAGTGCTGCTATGGATCTCCATGTTTTAATATCCCTTACGTTTCATACCTGCAGTGCTGCCGCTATGGATCTCCATGTTTTAATATCCCTTATGTGTCATACCTGCAGTTCAGCTGCTATGGATCTCCATGTTTTAATATTCCTTATGTGTCATACCTGCAGTGCTGCCGCTATGGATCTCCATGTTTTAATATCCCTTATGTGTCATACCTGCAGTGCTGCTATGGATCTCCATGTTTTAATATCCCTTATGTGTCATACCTGCAGTGCAGCCGCTATGGATCTCCATGTTTGAATATTCCTTATGTGTCATGCCTGCAGTTCAGCCGCTATGGATCTCCATGTTTTAATATCCCTTATGTGTCCTACCTGCAGTTCAGCCGCTATGGATCTCCATGTTTTAATATCCCTTATGTGTCATACCTGCAGTGCTGCCGCTATGGATCTCCATGTTTTAATATCCCTTATGTGTCATACCTGCAGTGCTGCCGCTATGGATCTTCATGTTTAAATATTCCTTACGTTTCATACCTGCAGTGCTGCCGCTATGGATCCAGCCGCCACACCAGCCTTAGTGAATCCCACCACTCCCAGAACCACCGGTCCGCCTATTAATGCACCCACAGCACTCGCTGTCCCTACAGCAGCTATCTTTACAGCTGAAACAGATAATTCATCAAAATCAAAGCAGCTGCATGTAAATGACATCTAAATTTTGGTAGAGGGCTTCCTGGTCTACAGAATTATAAATTTGGTTCTCCTTAGTACAGGTGTGTGGGAGTAGAGAAGATAACTTTTAAACATCATATGCATTTAGGCTATACATCCACTTTGGCCCTTGAGTAAAAACCCATAATCCAGGGGACACAAAATTTATAAATACCCCAAGGACCTATCACTACTAAAGATTTTGATTTTCATGAATTTGGATCTATGGATCTACACTTCCTATGGTTGATTTCATTACAGTTACAGCTTTTCTAAGCAAATGGTTTTTTAAAAGAAGACTTTTAAAGATTCTTCTCTATATATCCCTATGTAAAAACTTGTGTCCCCCACCTCCCCTATCGTGGCTATAACAATCACTTGTATACTAGCACCAGGCTAGCTTTGTGGCCCATTGATTTTGTAAGACGGGTAACCCATAATTCTTTGCAAATGCACAGTCAGGTAGAACCGCTGACACCAGGGCTGCGTTCAAGATCGTAGCAGCTTGCCTAGCCGCTAGGTCGTAGATATCTATATCTATTGAACGGAATGCTAGGTTAGCCGCTAGGTCTCAGATTTGAAGTTGGAAATATTCAACTAAAGACTTATTACATTGACATAATTTGTTAATTTCAAGCGGAAATATACATGTTAAGATTCATTATAACTTAAAGAAGGAATAAAATATCACTATATAAATAGATTTCGTGTTTGTTACAAAGTTGTAACTAAGGTGGCCATCTTGAATTCGATGCTTAGCATTAAATATTTAGGCCACGTATATCTATCTAGCGGCTAGGCTAGCTTTCCGTTCAACTACGTAGCCCTACGTAGCAGCTACGATCTTGAACGCAGTCCTGGTCATTCTCGGGTTGGCTGCCGTGTGACAAGACATGATTTTGAGGGCAGCTCTTGTTTGCTGTACTGAGCGATATTGCAGTATGCATTGTGCATGAACCTTGTTAATAAGTGGGCACGGATAGCAGACCGTGGTAAGTATATGTAGTATATGTTATCAGTTTTATTCAGTATTTTTGTGTATTCGAATAGTAATTCTTGTTTATTGAGCTAAAGATAACCTTGGCCAGCCTTCACCTGTTAAACTTACTTGTGTAAGCAGTCGAGCGTATCTTTTGCGTGGAAGTTTAAATACCAGTTTTATATTATCGATAAAGCCCTGTATTAGAATTGTATAGCTTTGAACGTTATTCTATGCATATTTTTTTGGTATTAGATAAATTTTGATTTATTTAAATGTCTTGGGCGGAAGTGATTCTCCGGGAACTTATTGACCGGAAGTGTGCGCCATATTTATTTTGTTATTATTTACATGTTGCTATAAAACATAACTTTGTTTACATATTAGTGACAGACACTTATCATATGATTATTTTATTCAAGTATCATCAAATCTTGCCAAACTCAGGTTGCCTACATGTACTTATTACCGAATAAATTGTAGCATTTTGACTAGGTCATACAACAGTGTAGGTCCAGTGGGGATAACCACCCCGATGTTCAACAACACCACGATCCCTAAGTTCCAGGACTACAGCCCTGAAGGATTCCACGAAGGGGATACTGGAGAGAAGTGAAGTCTACTTTGTGCTATCGGCGATGATTTGAAATAAAAGCAGATATCCGATCGAGATCAGTGATCGTGTGACTTGGAACACGAGTGATATGATATTAAGTGATTGATATGTGAACAGTTGAAAATAAGTTTTCACTTTTGGAGTGGCAACAATATTTTGAACTTAAAGAAAACTATTATATACCGGTTCGTCTGTCTGTCAAAAGGGTTTTTTTTTTTTTTATATACATAGATAGTAGTTTTTTTTTTATTTTTTATAAGTTTGTTAAAGTATTTGTAAATAAATTTATAAACCTGAAGTTGCCTTAACTGTTATTTGGAGAACGCCTGGCTCATCCACGTTACAGTGGCCCCATCCTACCCCTGGGGAACATGATTTTCACAACTTTGAATCTACATGTACAATACCTGAGGATGCTTCCACTTCAGATTTAGCTTTCCTGGCTGATTAGTTTCTGAGAAGAAGATTTTAAGAGATTTACTTTATTTATTCCTATGTAAAGATTTAACACCCCCCCCCCCTCAATGCCATTGTGGCCTCATCCTACCCCGCAGATCATGGTTTGAACAAACTTAAATCTGCTCTACCTGAGGATGCTTCCACACAAGTTTCAGCTTTCCTGCCTGATTGGTTTCTGAAAAGATGATTTTAAGACTTTTCTTTGTTTATTCCCACATAAAAATTCAATACTAACTAGGGCCCTATCCTACCCCCGGGGATCATGATTTGAACAAACTTGAATTTACCTTACCTAAGGATGCTTCCACTTAGTTTCAACTTTCCTGGTTGACTAGTTTCTGAGAAGAAGATTAAAGATTTACTTTTTATATTCCAATGTAAAAATTCAACCTCCCATTGTGGCCAAACCCTACCCCAGGGGGTCATGATTTTCACAACTTTGAATCTATACTTCTTGAGTATGCTTCCACATAAGTTCAGCTTTCCTGGCCAAATTGTTCTTGAGAAGAAGATTTTGAAAATTTCTCAATTCTTTTTAATAATTCCTAATTATCTCCCCTTGTAAAAGGGCTTGATTCTAAAATTTCACAACTTTGAATCCCCTTGGCCTTATAGTGCTTTGTGCTAAGTTTGGTTGAAATTGGCCAAGTGGTTCTGGAGAAAATGTTGAAAATGGTAAAAGTTTACAGACAGACTGACAACAGACAAAATGTGATCAGAATAGGTCACTTGAGCCTTCAGCTCTTTCTATGACTTACTTATTATTTTATTCATTTATGTTAAAGCCATAAGCCTTGTGAATGGAAAAATTTATAATTCTACTTTCATAGAGCAGCTAGCTATTGTCAGTCGAAAATCCTAGTTTTGGTTCAGTAAAATAGGAGTATGATTCTGCTGGATATATTGACAGATATACGGGCAAAACAAATTAAAGGCAAATTGCAATTACTTATCTTCAGTTACCATTATTAAGTGTTTTAATGAAGATTTAATTTTATTCACATTTAATTAATGCAAAATATTAACTCTTCATGTGGGAAAAAGTTGATATAATAAAAATAATGATCATATTATTTCTTTTTAATTACTTTTCCCACAAAAATTTTTCCTCTTCATCTGTAAGTTCATTGACATGTACCTCTGGTGTATCATTGAAATTGAAATTTTATCAACATAGAATATCACCTGTTAATTGTTTTGATCTCGGCATCAGGGGTGCGATCTAAACAACAGTGTGATGTTGTTTATATTGTAAACTATATCTAAAATCGAAGACTTTTATTCAAATTCCAAATAGTGAATTTATTTTATTACAAATACATGTAAGCTATCGGTATACATAGATTTTTTTTCGAATTCACAACTCGTTGGTTTTCTATTCCTTTTATGTTTGTTCAGAACTGTAAGAGTTACCGGACTTTGTTAACAAACCATCATCGTTTGATGTTCAGCAGAAGGGGGTCTGTCGTCTGAATGAAGCTATATTTTCTACTATTCAAAATTATGGAGAGAGAAACTTCCTTCCTATTCAACTTTGTAAAAGATCAAATTCTTTCTCTGAGATTTCATAAGTTTCCTGTCAGATTCCACTTATAAACACAGGTAATCACAAAGCTCACCCAGATGAGGCATCACCATTGTAAGACCAACTTGATCATAATACATGAATAAGAAAAGCATAGTAAATGATTTCTTATATCAAAATATATATAAGATATTGTAAAGTTGTTCTACACAATATGATATGATAAAATACAAATTCTATGATACAATATCATACTCAAAATATTTTTATTATCATATCACGTTATCGTTTTTTATTTGACAATATCATATTATATAATAGATAATATACAATACAATATCATATCAAAAGATAAAATTTCATACAATATGATAACATATGATATTTTTTTAATCATATTAAATGATAAATATGATACAATTTCATATATAACACCATACATACCATATGATACAATTTCATATCCTAACATTCAAAAACGTTCCACATTTTATGATATCGTATTACTGTCTATGGCCTATAATCAAGAACTGGAACGGAAATCGACATCTTTGTTGTAAAGACAGTAACCAATAGCGGTCCTATAGATCAATTCAATTGTTATTTGCAATAGATCCTTTCAGGGCAATAACAAGCTGAGACAGAGAAAGAGGCCCCTGAGGGCGATACAGCCCTAGCTTCTGGTAGCTGTCTCACCTAGTCCAAAACACGTGTATCAGGGCTGATACACTACTATGGGTATATCTATGATATGAAATGATACTGGTGCTGTACCAGTTATCGGCTAAGACCAGTTATCGGATAAACTGAGAGTTCGGGTTTATAGCACGCGACAATCCAAGATTTTTTAATTCAGTCGTCTTTTTCGAATAAAGAAAAGTAAGTTTGCTTGAAAACTTTCTTGAATATGTTTTATACATGAGCTTAAACGATCATTGTTTACCGCTGATTTTACATCTTTGCACTCTCAGCAGTGGGGGAAGTGACGTAATAAGTTAAAAAAAGAATATTACCTCTTTGTTATACTTTCATGTTAAATACTGAAATCTGACTGGTTAAGACGCAGTTAATAATATTTACTATTACCCTCAGCGTTAGCAACGCACTTGGCAACGGGTAACATTAAAAAATGTTACATGCGCGAAAATTATGCGCGTACGGTTCGCTGTAGAATTCACGTTATTCCTATATAAAAGCAGTAAAATTTTCTTAAAAATTTTAAAAAAGACATTCAGTATAACAAAATAAATAGTGCCTGTTTGGGAGGATAACAGTTGAAATTGACACCCCTCGCGTCGGTTGACAATGGTTTTCTCGGGGTGTCAATTTCAACTGTTACCCTCCCAAACAGGCACTATTTATATATTGTGATACGTTATTATATCCCTTCTCTGATTTGACATATAATATCAATACATTTAACATTATAAACAAAAGGAATTCACAAATTTCCGAGAGATTCGTAACGCAATTGAACGCCTGATTGCACAATTATGTATTGAATAGTCTACAATTTGGTGCATTACCGTATGATAATAAACGAATAATTTTATGAGTTTTGTTTATAATGTATCACAACCCCGACTACTTTAGTCTGACCCCACAAGGGGCATAATTCAAACTACATTTAGCAGAGTATAAAATCAACATGAACACGGATTTTACTATGTTATTATCACAAAGCCGATAACTGGTACAGTAAATCGTAACAACTCGGCAAATTCGGGGCGTGCTAAAAAGCACAAAACAAGATCTTTTTGGTTCTTAATAACAATAAACTAACAGATTGATAAATAAGGATTTCACTTTTTAAAAGTATGTCAAGTTTTATCCAAAAATATCAAGAAATAAGGAATTACGAAAAGAAAACGTTAAATTTTAGCCGATAACTGGTACAGTGCCAGTATAGGGCACTTGCTTTGAATTTGAAACTATACAGTACAATAGAAAATGGAGGGGTGTTGAAATTTTATAGTCATATAGACCTCCGTAATTCATTCTCTATATTTTATGAAGTTTGATACCGTGGTTTAGAAGAACAAAGAAACACGATTGAAACAACAAAGATGGATCACGTTATTGGAATCCACTTTTGGTAACATTGGACAGCTGTTGGATACTATTACTATTACAGTACCTATAGAACTTACCGGAATACATGTCCATGATCGTTTCAGCTTCTATAGAGCAGTGAACTAAGTGTTGCCTGTAGTCTTTCCTTTGAGATAACCGTTAATAATATGATAACCGATACTGTACGGTCAACACTTTGTTTAAATACGTTTGTTTACGACCAAAGTCAAGCTAGCACGCACTAACTTCGACGCACTAACTCCGTTCTAAATATGCTTATCGACTAGTTTTTCGATCCCGACGGGAAAATATCCTTGTTTACGCTGGGAATATCCCTGCACATCATAGGTATCGCGTGCGCATCATGTGACCTTTACTATTACGTCACTCACAGAGTGAAAGAACATTGTACAGGTAATGCGATGCCAGTGGTGCACTAACTGATTTATCCACATAGGCCTAACGTTATATGCGGGCGTGTAAGATAAATATAGGATCTCTCATGATTTGCGATGGTATATGATTTTTATCCAACGAGTTGTGTGTTTTCTATCCCCGAGCCTTGGCGAGGGGATAGAAAACACACAACGAGTTGGATAAAAATCATATACCATCGCAAATCACGAGAGATTCTTTTTATCACATGTTTTAGCAAGTATTTTGTTAATCCCAACTTTTTCTGTAAAAATTGTGATTGTGAGCCGCACAACACATTATTTACAACACGTCAACAACGTTACGCATGGAAAAAAAGTTCCTTGAAGTTTAACAAACAGACATTCATTTTCTAACATTTTTTTATGAATTCATGACAAATAACTGAAACAACATTAAATGTTTCAAATTTATATCTCAACACCCCTCAACTGAATTAATTATTTACTTTTTCATTCTGCGTCAATCAACCGTCTAAACCTACGTAATGATTAACTATGACGTCACGTGGCGTAAGAACACACAGTGGAATATCAAAATTTATCCCATGAGTGATATCCACCGTATATTGGGATAAACATGTGATAAATATATATATATCTTTAAAAATTGTTTAATTGCAATGTCACAAAGTTGTGAAAGTGTTTATAAGTATGTGTTTGTTCAAATTTGGGGGTGGGGGGGGGGGGGGGGTGGGCTGTGGCTTGGGCTCATCTATTCTCTTTTGAGAAGTGGACAGGTATAGCCTACATCCACTTCTAAAAAGAGAATAGGGCTCATCCAAAAAATTCTTGACAAGCAAAATCATGAAAATCCTAATCCGTGGGGTGGAGGGGGTGGGGGGGGGTGGGCCGGGTACTACGGTAGGACAACATTCGTCAAACTGGTGTACGCCGAATGCGCCTGTTGACCTTTAGTGACTCTGCTTGTTAGCGGGTTATGTAAAAAAAATTCTGCAATGATCGCTGTACCTTATTAACCCGCATGAATCATCAATAAAAGTATTTCATTTTTTATATTTACATATCTTTCTTTTAAAAAAAATAACTAATAGATTTTTACTTTTGCAAAAAGTAAAACTCACTAAATTACTGTTAAAATACATCAGTACGTAAGCTAAAAGAAACAGCACATTCGTGTCCAATAGGAATTTGAGGCCGACAACATCATGATCATTTCGTGCAGTCCGTGATTTTTCTTAGGTCACTGTAGGTTTTGACCAATCGATAAACGAGGCGCGTAGATTTTAGTCCTGTCAGTTTCCATACAGCTATGAATTAACAATAGGTTTCCGTAAGAAATAGAGGGAATCATACTTGGTAGATGTAAATTATATAAAACTGAAAGTTAATGTTGAAGGATTTACAAGTTGTTTGTTGGCATCGGTTAGATCCTACAACAAGGATTGTTCAACGTCACAGAAGCAGCAGTGGAGTTGTGCACAGTTTACACAAGCTTCGCGTCGGTTGAAAATGGTTTTCTCGGGACAGTCAATTTCAACTGTTACTGTTTTAAAAGTTGAAAAATCGCCTTTATTCGTCATGTGAGATTTGCGATAATCGGTTAGCGTCATATGGAAGTTACAATCTTGCCGAAAACAAATTCATAAAGTCACGACTATCGGATGTCTGTTCGACAATGTACGATGTTGTTTGATAAGAGGACGAGTTGTGGCGGTTCATTTACGAATCAGGGCGATTAAATATAACGAACGTGTGAAGATCTTCCTACAAGCAGGTAAGATGCATATGGAAGACGTTTATTTTTGTAAATATAAACATACAAGAAGATCGTAATATTAGTGTTTTAGTGCGTGAATTGTTTTCATATACATGAAAACAGCAGCAGTAATGTTTTAATCCCTGAATCAGAAAAAAAACCCATTTTTTAAGAAAGGATAAATTGCAAGTATATATAAAATTTCGAAAGACGTGGTTTTGTTAGTATATTTACTTACAATATTGCTGAAAGGTGTACTGATAAATCAAAAGAAGATATTGCGAAACACTAACCAATCTCGTGTTTTCATATTATAACTCGTAGGTCATTCTCAAAGTTCTCGAAATGCACTCGCCCTAAATCACCTGTTTTTGTATTGAATTTGCATCAAATCAAAATACGTATTCCTAGGACGCTCAGGAGAGACTCGGGGAAATAATCGCAGGAACTCGTATGATCCTCGGAGTCGATCGTAGGATATATGTAGTATTGCAAGCATTAGGAAGTTTCACGGGTTTTCTACAAAGAAGATGGGAGGATAAGATAGCGCAAATGCCCAATCGGTTTAGTCGTGAAATACATTTTGAATTCATTTTTTCCCAATTAAATTTATTCAAATATATTAAAATACAAATGTACATAAGCACAATTTCGAAGTATATTCAGTTTATTTTATATTTAATAAACGATAAGAAAAAAAACATTGCCTTAAATTTTTGTGGTATCGAACCCATAACATAAAATTCCTAGATTAATAAGGTTCGTTTATGTGGGGTGCTCTAACCACTGAGCCATTTCAGACATTATAAAGTAGGCTGTAAAATACTTTGTGTGACTTTGGCCACGAATTTACTGACTTTTTTCCAAAAAGTTGAATTGTTGGGAAACAAAATGATATTTTTACTGTATAGTGGGTCATCTCTCCACGTTTTTGTTGATAATAATCGGGTTGTTTTCGGTTAGACCTTACTTAGACTATGAGAAAAATATGGAGCACATACACACTCTATGAAAGAAATGCATTGAAGTTCTACAAAATGACACTATTTGCATGTTTTGATACGTATACGCCTGTTTGAGTCAATATATTCTAAGTATTGAACATATTTATATGTTAAAAATCAATGATATGTTAAATATAGATATTGTTTTTAAAAAAGTATCAGATTTATTGATATTTGAATTTTTCAGTAGCTTGTCCGACAGCGTATGGGCATTTTACACGCCTTATCCACCCATCTTCTTTTGAAGATTTACTAGGACTATGTGCACGAGTGCAGTGCGAGTGTCGTGCAAAAGTCTACGAATACATAAAAATATGACCATCTCAACGGCGAACCCTGAATAAATGCTATTTTTGAAACCGTACGTAGCTTGGATTCGTATCAGTGTGACAGAAGCTAAAGACATGTTAACTTTGTAAATACACACGATTTTTCTCTTCCTCCTTCCTGTTTATACCTTTTTTGCAACCCCTGCAACCACCCTCTGCATGGATCCGCCACTAAATATAAGTTCAATACATGACTTTTTACTCATTCTTATGGGATACTTAATTTGCTTGCCCAGTGCCAGTACCAGAGAATTTTAGAAAAGTAATGCATGTTCAGATCGAGCCTATCAACGTTTGGGTTGTAAACACAAAGTAAGTAACGATCACCTACTTCGTTAAACAATATTCTTAGTTTGCCTGCTGAATCTCCAGTAGTCGAGAAGATATTAAGAGAAAAAATTTCATATTAATTGACTAAATGACCACTAGAGCAGTGCCTTAAATAACACCAGAGCCTCTGACTCCGTGATCACAGTGTTTGGTAGAGGTTACAGGCGCGGATCTAGAGGGGTAAAACATTTCAAAATTTGGTAGGGGTTAATTTGCTCATCATAGCTATGTGTGCTTAGTTTGTCTGTGGAGTGTCCAGTAATAGAGAGAACCCTCCTAAAACTTATCTGGCGCTAGCTGATTGAGTGACCGACGGATACAGTGCAGTTATTTTGCGATCGTCAATCGCCGTTTTTTCTAATTTGACATGTAATTGACGGCCGTATGATATGATGCCAAAACATGCGCGGATCCAGAGGGTCCGGACCCCCCCTCGAATTTTGCCAAAAAGGGGTTATCAGATTCGATTGTATAAACAAAATTGAAAAACCACCACTATCCAATATAGACATATTAAGCTTGTCATTCCTTAATGCCAATTCAGTTATAAATGTGATGTAATTATTTGAACAAGTCGGAAAAATATGACGTCACGATCCTCGAAGAAACCCTGAAAAATTTGCCCTTTGTAACAAAATTCGTCGCTGGTAAGGAGAAAAAGTTGTACTTTCAGGCAAGTTGGTTGGATAAATATAAATGGTTGACACACAGTGGCGCACTTCAGGGGGGTCTTTGCAAAATTTGTATGCTGTTTCCTCAGTCAGATGTAAGATGTTACGACAACTTTGTAAGTAAACCATTCAAAAATTTCAAGAAAGTTGGCGGAAAAGATTGTTCAATTCTAAGACACGAACAGTCTGCCTACCACAAAAGTGCATGCATTGAATATCAGACTCTGAAAGCAAGCCTCACTTCCCCAGAAACCACAGTCCAGTACAAGATTAGCTCACAAAACAAGGACATATATGACAAAAACTTGAGGCTCTTGAGAATGATAGTTGAATCAGTAATTCTCTGTGGAAAACAGAACATTCCTTTGAGGGGACACAGAGATGACTCCACAAGTACATCATCCAACAAGGGCAATTTCTGGGCCATTCTAAATTTACTAGCTAGTAATGACGAAGAGCTGGCTAATCATATAAAAATGCACCAAAAAAATGCAACTTATAACAGCAAGACCATGATATCATAGACACCATTGGGTCGCACATCAGAAATCAAATATTGGATGGCCTGAAAGGGAGGGGGTTTTACTCTACCATAGCTGATGAAGTGACCGATACGTTTTCAAACCAAGAGGTCCTGGCTTTGTGTGTGCGATTTTTAACTGAAAATCAAAGTGAGCCATATATTCGAGAAGAATTCTTTGATTTTCTCCATCTGAAACGTACTACTGGGGAAGCAATTGCAAATAAAATAGTAGAGGTTTTAACAGAGAACAATATTCCAGTTGACAAAATGAGGGGCCATGCGTACGATGGGGCAGCAGCAATGTCGTCAGAAAAGGTAGGTTGTCAAGCTCGAATAAAGTCTATCAATCCACTTGCTCTTTACACACACTGCAACAGTCATGTCCTGAACTTGAGCATAGCCCATGCGTGCAAAATACCTCTTGTGAGAAATATGATAAATGGGGTAAATGCCACATTCGTTTTCTTTGACGTCTCTCCCAAAAGGCAGCGCTTCTTTGAACATGTCCTTCAACATCATGGGTTGGAATCAAAGCGTAAAAAGTTGTTGGGGTTGTGTAAAACAAGATGGGTAGAACGTCATACCTGCTATGATGTATTCTATAGCATGTATACTGCCGTCGTTGAATGTCTCCGGTCCATCGTAAACCCAGGGATTGACGAAAATACCCAAGATGAGTGGTCGTGGGACGCCCAAACTAAAATCACAGCACAGGGATTGTTGGCCACTATGATGTCGTACCACTTTTTGGTGACGTTCATCTGTGTCAGGGTTGTTCTGCAGACAGTGAAGCCCCTTGCATCAAAACTGCAGAAACATGATCTGGACGTGTATGAAGCCCGTACATTGATAACCGATCGTGTTGAGAGGATGAAAGAGATTAGAGAAGGAGTAGATGCTGAGTTTGAAACGTGGTATGAAGATTGCAAACGAATCGCTAATGAGCTTCAAATAGAAGAGAAGGTCCAGAGAACATGTGGTAGGCAAACACAGAGAACAAATATCGGTAGCTCCACTCCGCAACAATATTACAAAGGCACGGTAGCTGTTCCATTTCTGGATCATTTATCAACTGAGCTCAATGACAGGTTTAACAAAGATGACAGTGTTGCATATGCTTATGGCTGTCTTGTTCCAAAGCAAATGGTCAGATTCTGAAATACAGAAGTTTTCTTCTGAATTTTTCTTCTGGGAATGATCAATCGGACTTACAATCTTCATCTTCACAAGATCTACTAGGGTATTTGTTGGAATGGAAGAGGGCTTGTGGGGAAACTCGGTGAAAAGGGCATCACAGCAGACAATCTCCTAGATACATACAGAATTGCATACGGAGACATTTTTCCAGATATCAAAACACTTCTTCACATTGGTTGCACCTTTCTTGTCACCTCTTGTGAGGCCGAGCGCTTATTTTCTAGGCTTCTGGGCTTCGTCGCATTAAAAGCTATATGCTAAGTACAATGAATGAGGACAGATTGTCGTCACTAGCCCTCATGCACTTACATCATGCGAGAACTATCAATGCCAGTGAAATCTGCCAAAAATTTCCTTGAAATAAGGTTGTATCTTTTACAATGCATCAATATGTTAGTAGGCTCTGTCGGACCCCCCCCCCCCCCCCCCCCCTGGGAAAAATGTCTGGATCCGCGCCTGCAAAACACCCTGCAACATAAATACACATAGAACAGAACACTGCACGTATTGATTTTTAATTTATCAGACCTTTAAACATATACAGTATACATGTATATACCTTTGTCTTGACACCCCAATCTTATTTTGCTTATTGCCACACAGCTTATAGGTTTCTGCTTGATTGACTGCTCAGATTTTATTCAGATTTTGGAATTGTTCAGAAAGTCACATCACATAATCTTAGTTCAATTCTGTTTAAATTTGAGTAGAGATTGACTTGTATTTCCACAAAGATGGCGTTTGATCATAAAATCGCATGTTTCCGACATTGTGGTATAACGGAGGGGCCCTTTCACGACCACTTCTGTCTAATTCTACCAGCAATCGTCCTTGATTGGAAAACCCACATTTTTAACAAACGACAGTCACATTAATATGGTACAATTAAGGGTGTATACTTTATATAAACCGTAATATTTCGGTCATTTACAAAAAGCAATTTCCCTGTGTTCATACAGAGATTATTGTTAGCGTATTTTCACTTAATACCATATTAATAAAAACAAAATACCGTCCGGAACTTACCGTCAAACACGTCCATAATCTCTTTAGCTTCTAGGAACTGTGTTCCTCAATAGGAATGAGAGTACCAATGCACCGGATGTTGACATCAGAGAAGTGTTAATGTTCCTCAATATAGGAATGAGAGTACCAATGCACCGGATGTTGACATCAGAGAAGTGTTAATGTTCCTCAATATAGGAATGAGAGTACCAATGCACCGGATGTTGACATCAGAGAAGTGTTAATACAAGATTGAGCCGTGCAGAAAAAGGTATGGCTAATGTGATTGGCTGAATTAATTGCTGAAATAATGATTATTTCAAAGAAAATTTATCACTGTTTAAAATAAATGATAGATTGAAGAAGTACTGCAAAAAGTAAAGAAATAAGAGGGGTTGAAATATGGGGTGGGTGTCAATTTTGGGACTTGGATTTATTTTCTGCGGATTTGTAAACAAGCTCAATTTTGACCTATAAACGCCATGGGACCCTATGTATTTCTATTGATTTTGTGTTAGTGCTTGGAATGAACTTTCAAATGTGACCAAGGATATGTCTGTAAGTATAATAGCAAACTAGCCAGGTGGGTTTAAGTTAACATTGAGCCCTATGGGAAATGAATTGGTACTCTTTTCCCAATATAGGAATGAGAGTACCAAACCCCCGGATGTTTACATCAACGTTGTAATAAGGAATGAATGGGTAGGCGTTACGCGATTGGCTGAATTCAGGTATGTGACAATTCTCATTTTGTAGTAAAAATATTAGTTTTCAAAATAAATGATGGAATGGGGGAATATTTTAAAGAATATAGCAACACTAGGAAAAATTGTAGGGTGGGGGTTGATTTTTTATGTAGAGTGACATTTACTGCCGATCGCTGTAAGTTGTAAACAACTGCAAATTTGACCTATAAACGCCACGGGACCTTATATTTTTTTTGTCATTTCCTGAAATGACTTCTTGAATTGAAGTTTCAAATGGTACCAAAGATTTGACTGAAACTATTATAGTTAAGTACTGAGAGGTCATAACGTTTGAACGGAGTTCTATGGGGAAAATAATTGGTAGGCTTTTCCCTATAGGGCCTTCTCGGACTTTTTCAGCAATTGCGACACCTCGGGCATTTCCGACAAGCGGGAACCCCCCCCCCCCCCCCCCCCCGAGAAGTTGCGATTCGCCACAATATGTTTTTCTGTATTTGAAGGTATGTGGCTCTTCGGGAAAATTCAAATTGAAGGTTCAAAATCAGTGCAGGAATCTATGGGAATAATCTTTTAAAAAATATTTTGTTCAACAACTGAAATACACGTATTACAGTTTCTTTTTTAACATAGATTGATATCACTATAAAAACGCCAAGAACAGCAGTGACTGGTATTATATACGCGTATGAAGCCTTTTTTTTCATGTTAGCTCACTTAGCAACAGATACAAATATGTATAAACTTTAAATATCAATGTTTTACAAACGATAACACTTTTGATAAGCCAAGTAAAATCAACTTACACTCTTTTCGCTGCAGTTAAATTTTTTATCTTGGAACTTGATTGCTGAAATATTCCGCAACATTGAATATGAAGGCTTTCCAATGCCAGGCTTTCTCTATTCAAGAAAACAAAAACATTGTGGGATTGGGTTTACATATGAGTAGCAGAATTTTTATCAAATGTAAATTATCTGACATTATCATTATTTGATAAACATTTAAATACATTCTTACAATAATTCACTTCCATGGTTAAACAGTACTAGTCCTTAGAAAAATAACAATAATACTAGACACGATCTCGTTGCGAGCAACGAGGAGGTCTTCCGTCCGATATTTAGAAGGTAAATCACGTCATCGACTTTAATTTTCGACAACAAAACATGATATGGAAATAGGAGTGAAGTAATAATGCTTCCCTGTAATGATTTTTATAAGTTCTTTTACGTTGCTTTTTTGAATACTTGCATTTCTTCCAATTGAAATAGACAAGATTAAACTTTTTTTACCTCTGGCCCCTAATATCCCTAGTTAGGTAACGCATGAGAAAATCATTATATTGTAAGGATATATAAACGTATTATACCTAAAGTCTGTCCCAAGATACTTTTGCCACACATTTTCTTAAATTATTCGATATTTGTAAATATCTCTTGTTTCAGACGATGTTCATTCGATAGTATGAAAAAATCCCAAGATTTCCCTTTTGAAACGCCCCCTCTAGCTTGTCAGGTTTCAATACGCGGCTAAAAAAAGAATGTCTACGGGGATTTTACATTGCATCAACCTTTATAAAGCCCGGATGATAACGTTGAAAAATTGTGCTAGATATTCCGAGAGACTTCCGAATTGAGAAAAGATGTAAACATTCCCCATTATAAATCTCCGTAGGAAATATGTTTTCAATCATGTGAATGTTTACGAAGGAAAAATGGTAATTTGTAAATGAAGTTTGACCCCTAAAAACGTTATTACCTAATTACGTAACGCGTGATAAAATCAATAGATTTCTTGGATACATAACAGTTGAGATTGACACAAAATTTAAAATTTTGTTTAATTCATGTGATTTTGAATGACAACAGTTGTGAATGGAATTGGAGATCGTTGTGGAGAATAAGCAGGTTTTGAAATAAATTAATTGCACATGAAAAATAAAGTGTCTTACACATGTAAATCTTAATGTTAAAGCTGCTTGGTCCGATTTTCAATAAAATAATTGTACGCTTTTTAACGATGGTTATGCTAAGTATGTGTGCAATAATACACGTTGCAGTAGTTTTCCCGGTCAATTAATTAAGCCAAATTTCAATGAAAAAATTATTTACATGTTGAAACTCGTTGAATCCGGATGTTGTGTATTACGACATACTGCCAATCCGGCGACATTATTCAGCCCCTTGACATTTTCCCATCTTTTTTGTTTTAAAAAACTAATGCAATCCGGATCCTAGCTATTCTGTTAACCGGCGCAATGAAAAAGTCTACTGCTTATAATTAGTGAGAGTTATCTCCCGTAGTCCGTCCACTTATCGATCGATCGGCCTTCTGCGAGATATTAATGCTCAATTATCGATCAATTTTTCTGTCGTTGCTATTGATTAAAACAATTGTTAATATAGATCCAAAGTTGCAACTTATTTCAGTTCATACAGTAAAGTCTTGTTATGAATTGCAATTAGATAATTAGATTAAAGTTCACCCAATTTTTTTCAGGCCGTGATTCAGGATACTGCGGGAGTAAGACTGCCGATACCGTTTGTTATGCCCGTTGTATGGCTACACGTACAGAGTTGCATATTATTCTGTTAAAATGCTCAATTTTTTTTTTTATATAAAATTCTCATTTATATTTATCTATTGTTTCCCTGCATCAATACAGTTCTCGCCATCAGGTATTTCAGCCATTTGTTGACTTTTTAATGTTTTGTTTATCAATTTACGGTTGAGCATGCACTTTTCAGGTAAATCGGATGTTTGAAAAATTATCAATAACGATGATTTGATTCAGATAGTATTTCCATCGTATGTATTCCGTTATGGATTTATTGTTTCATTTCAAAAAAAAATATTTAAAATGAAAATTGGTACCGTAAATAAGATCGATGAAATCTAATATAATTCAGAACAATTGAAAATTTTGCAAGAATACACGATCAGGACCTACTGCATTAAATACTGAAATTAATTTGCAACAATGTCCTCTTAACCGGATGTTGCCTAATCCGGCCATTTTTTTTTTAGAACCACCCTCCGCCGGATTTGACAAGTTTTGCTGTATATTCACAAAATAATCGACATAAAAGGGTTTTGCGTTGTTTCACCGCGTATTTAAACTGGCCCCTTACGTCGAACCTACATACATGTATGAAGTATGATTGTATTACGACTTCGACATCTGTCTTTTTTATATAATCTATTATAACATATAAAATATACAGCATGACTATTTAAACAAAAATAAAGCAGTGTACATTTGTTCATTAATAGTTTTGATGTTTACGTTGTTTATAATCATTGCAAAACATGCAGGATGAATAAACACAATCATTCGGAGGATGAAACCCAACGGTTTCCTTTTTAAAACATTCCAATGATGTATTTTGGGGGGTTTTTGTATGCCCAAAATTTATTTTTATTTACTTTGAATATATCTAACGTTGAAAGGAGAGCACTTCCGTGTAAATACGTCTATAACTTTGTAAGATCATTCATTTGGATTGCAAGGAAAATTATTTGATACTGTAATGGCCGACAAATCGGAACATGCAGCTTGAAGAAATTTCTCAACTTATTATACCTCGAAACGTTATTTCAAATCAGGCACCAAACAATGAAGGGAAATGGAAATATTCGGCGGATCCAAATGTTAAAATATTCTAATGATAAAAATTGGTATATATGGCAAACAGTTTAATCATTTTTTATCTCCTACAAGATATAATCGCACCTGTGTTTTGAATCCATCTCTTTTAAACTCTGTCAAAATTCGTGGTCGTTTCACCCTCTTGTTGTAAACCCCGCTGAAATGTTCACAATCGAATTGCGCTGATGAACGAAAGAACTTGCTGCATGGGCCGTCTAACATTATTAATTTAAATAATGAATTCAGAAACTTTTACGTTTCAAAAAGTGTCATTTTTTGTTAAGTTACAGGAACATTGTCATTCATGCACATAAAATTTGTACAAAATAAGTTATATGTTATTCAACCACTGTTAGAAATTTGAGACCGTGCTTGAAATATTTGGGAAAGAAATTTTAGGGGTCATCCTTTCATCTTCTTATCGGGCCCGTGTAACAAAATTTGAGCCATTTCCGAATAAATGTGTGCACAAAAATCGTTAATAAAAGAATGCAGGTAACGGGAGCTTTTAACAGGGGAGCAGGGAGTGCTTTAAAATTCATATTTACATGTATTAATTTACCGTGTAAAATTATCAATCATAGGCATTAGATAATTGCTATTGCCTATTGACTCCATGACATCTACAATTTTGCTTAGTTAAACGTACACATTTAAAAAAAATGTACATGTATATAAGCATGTACTCCAATCAGGTGTTGTACTTTACAAAACGTTTTTTACGCGATCGCCGAGCGCTTCTTTTTGGGGAAGAACAGTCCTAATCAGACAGCAAATACATAATACAGCATACAGACGTTTTTATTAATATAATTATATATAATTTATGTACTATTTAAGTATGCTTGAATATGCAAATTTTAAAGCCAATTCGATTTGTATTAGAAAATTAATATACTAAGTAGTCTTTTTAACCATGTGTTCGCTACTCGATCTTCAACTGTCCGATTACTTTTACAATGAACGTACATGTACACAAAATATTTAAAACTCACATATTCTTTCAGAATAAAAAAAATTAATTTATAAATGAAGAAAATCAGCAATGAGTTTGCTTTTTAATGAATCTGACCACTACTGAGATGAGGTTATACCAATAATGTGACCCTTATTATTTTACGGCCTGAATGTTTTATCGTGCCCGTACCTACCGCAAGCATGTAGCATTGTACTTCTTCAGCTGCCTTATCTCGAACGCTTTTTAAATATATTTCAACTTTTACTTACTACATCCTGCTTAACTCTCTCTCTCTCTATCTCTCTCTCAACTCATAAAAAATTCTAATATTTTGTTAGCTAAATGAAGTATTACATTATCATAGATTACAGATACTTATGAGAATATCGCCTATATTTTGTTGAAATTGTAGTGTGTCCCAAAGAGACACAAGTGAATTTATTTACATTTCAAATCGTACGACTGTAAAACGTATTATCTTCATTGATGGCATTTTTCCCCTTTATTATACGAACTATGATTTAAATCAATGGTTTGATGCATCGTTAATCAATATAATTGGAAATGAAAACAACAACGAATCAATGAGCATTGGAATGTGTGATAACGTATAAACACGAGAAACATGTGTCCTACAGTGAATCGGCTGTCCACTAGCGCGGCATCTCCTGGGCCCGTGTTATGAAAATGTACACTCAACGTGGTGGGTTTGAAATGTTTGCAGTTTGATAACTGAAATTTAGTTTCCAACAATAAAACTATTTCATGACATAGACAAGATCAAAAAGAACGCCTTTTTTCAATGACAGCCATACTATCCATTTTTTTTTTAATTAGGAGAGCAAAACAGCAATACTTCGTAGCTAATGGTGTAATCTTTTTTCATTTACTCTTTAATATCGTTATAATCTGAATTCTTTGTGTTTGCAGCTACATAAATAAACCCGTGTGTGCATTACAGCAAGGCGCATATCTTGTGTATTGGATAACGGCAGACCGCTCGCTAGTCCAGCCGCGACCCATTTCCTCGGCCGCGGGCAAGGATCGGATACGTATAATTGTTTACATACATGAAGCTCGGAATACAGCTAGCAAGATTTTAAATGCGACTCAAATACATTTCATAGAAGCAATTCTTATACCCATAATATGTTTCACTAGAAAAGAATTAAACTGTTTAAACACTTTCCGAATGCAAGCTCGTACACTGTCTATGGTAGTAGGTAAAGGTATAATCTTTTTTATCTACTATTAAAATCATTAAAATCGGAAGTTTTGTGTTTGCAGCTACATAAAAACACCATGTGTGCATTACAGAAAGACGCAAATCTTGTGTATTAGATAACAGCAGACCGCTCGCTAGTTTATTCGTGACCTATTTCCTCGGCTGCGGCAAGGGATCGGATACGTAATTGTTCACATACACAGTTCGGAATACAGCTAGATTTTAAATGCGACTCAAATGCATTGCATAGAAACAGTTATTTTATCCATAATGTGTTTCACTAGAAAATAACTAAAATGTTTAAACACTTTCCGTATGTAAAACGGTACCCTTTATGTCAGTTATACGCACAAATACCCCGTTTATTTGCCAAATAAAACACAAATTCATGGTAATGGGTCTGGCTTTTTACACTCATATTACGCAATACCCGAACAAAATATTATTGTTACGACATTAATAAGATCATAATGAACAACTTTTGCAGCGACAGCCATATCGAAATCTTAACCGCTTTTGAGTTATAAAGTGAAAACTTTGAAGGGTTCTAGGTTCTTAATTTGAGGGGCCAGCCCCTTTTTCTAGGTGTCAAACAAAAGATCTTGTAAACATATATTTTTTTTCTTCTACATGTCTTAACAAAATATTTGTATGAAAAAAGATAATCGAATAAAACCAGGCAAAATTACAACGCTTTTTTAATCTCATTTTTCGAGCCCTACCGAGCTTTAGCGCCTTTTGTGCCTGAAATTTATTAATGCCTTATTACATATCTACAATCTTTTGTCTATCATTCCTGAAATTTTGAACTTAATATCTTTTATAGTTTTTGATAACTCTCTTGGACAAGCCGACACTCTGAAAATCAGGAAATCGTCAATATTTCAAAAACGGAAATGACGTCATCAACCAAAAAAATTTCCGATCAAGTTTAAACTAATGTCAATCAGATCTGAAAAATTTATTAAAATCGATCAAACAGTTTCCGAGTAATCGCTGACACAAAATCGGTAAGAAAAAAAAAGGAGAAGAATGAGAAAAAAAAACCGAAGAAAAACAATAAGGTCTTCCGTTGGAAACGGAAGACCTTAATTATAAGCTTTCTGTAAAACACCATCAAATTTACACGTAACATTTTACTTTCTCTTGATTAATAATTTTCCTTGTTATATTTAACATATTACTATTTAAAATCTATTATCTAAAGTGCAACTGTTCATTAGATATATATCATGTCGCTTCTAAATTGTTTGCAGTTAGAAAGTATATTCTTTGAAATTCTCGTTTTTAATTAATTGAAACATTAGAATTCTAAATCATGTATTATAGTGATAAGTGCATATCATTTATACTGAGATTTTTACTGTGATTTAGATTAAACTCCAATATACTAAGCCTATTAGACCGATATGACACTGTTAAACTAGACACTAGTAGTAAGTATAAAAAAAACGTCGGAAATTCTCTCTCTCTCGCACACGCACACGCGGAATTCTCTCTCTCTCTCTCTCTCTCTCCTCTCTCTCTCTCTCCCTCCCTCTCTCTCCGTTCCTCTCTCTCTCTCTCTCTCTGGTTATTACATTCCTAAATCCTATATATATCCAAATAAGGTCAAATTGTTTCTAAACTCAATATGAAGCAATGTATTGTTTTCTTATCCCCTCTCTTGTTTTTACCTCTTATATGGCCCATATCTAGATCCTGATCAAACATACTGCCCCTAAACACAGTCTAACCAAACACACAGTTGTATTCCTTCTCTGGTCAAAACATATACCATCCCTACAGTCCATAGATATTATAATGCTTCTGCACAGAATAACACACACAGTCTCTCTCTCTCTCTCTCCACTCTCTCTCTCTGTGTCTCAGTCTCTCTCTCTCTCTCTCTCTCTGTGTCTCAGTCTCTCTCTCTCTCTCTCTCTCTCTCTCTCTCTCTCTCTCTCTCTGTTTTATTGACCTTAACAATCGTAACCTTGACCCTTGAGCAAGACACCTCAAATAGCCCCACATCCCTTGCTACTAACCCCCCCCCCCCCCCCGATATATCTGTTAACTGTTAATTGCTCTCATCTCCCGTTAAATTACCATTGTTTAAACGAACGGTAGCAAAAAGTCAAAACGTCTGTTTACTTTAAGCAAATGATTAATAATTAACAGTAGATAGCTCGGATAAATTTCTCCCCCTGGTTTATGCGATATGTATCGAGTTTCTGATCGATTTTAGTGTCTATATAACAATGTTGTTGGAGTAGGCATTGATCCCAGACTGCGGGAGGATCCAGACCGTGCCGGAGGTTTACCGATACTTTGTACAACCTTTCACGGATAAAGAAAACACGTTTTTTTTCGAAAACCTTTTTTCGATGTAAAAAAAATGCTGGATTATTTTGTAACTAAATTAAAATCTTAAAAAGTTGTGCTCCTCTGAGAGTCCTGGGACATGTGTGAGGTTTTAAAGACGAGGACCAGATATACATAAACAACGAAATCTTGTAAAAACAGAAATACAGGTTAGTGATCTTTCAAATATGTAAAGGGTGGTGAAAATCTCTTTTTCTGTCCTAATTCTTACAAAAATAAATTTCAAATCGCTGTCGCATGGGGATGAATATATATGTTTTAATATATATATGATCTAAAACTTTTACGTAAACTATAGATTTAACAATAAACCTTATTTAGTCGACCCATTTTATCTAATTAGTTGTTACTAATTACATGCATTATTTGGATAAATCTAGCTGGTCATGGTAACATTTTGACAGAGATTTCCAAGACTACATTTCTCTAGTAAACTCAAATTAATAATTTCAAGTTGCCGAAGATGCTGACATCCATTGATTCGAAGCAATGCAGTGCACGAACGAAAAAAAAATTAAGGCTGATAGCATCAAACACGATAATAAAGTTGAACAACATGGAAAACTTCCCCAAGTCTTGCGTGTCAGTCTAGAGACTTAGATAATAATGACAGCTTCTCTGTTACATTCAAACACAGAGAATGCAATTCGTCTTTGAACACAAAAGAACTTTCTTTGTTAACTATGCACGTTGATCCGCAAATTTTCATTGATCTTATTTTTTTTGAAGCCCTTGAGAACGGGTTTCCCTGCTACGGATGGTGTATAGTCTTTATGAAAATTTCATTCTTATGGTCCAGACTAGAATGCCCAAAACATCATGGGCCATAATCCAACTCGGCCCTTGCTGTTAATGGCGCCCGGGGGACCAGAGTTACTGCAACACCTATTGATTAGTGAGAACTTGGTGTAGGTTTCACCTTATCATGCCATTCAAGCGAGAGTCCATGTCATTGATTTTAACCAAGCGTTCAAATTGGATGTTGTTCCGATGAGTATATTAATGAATTAATCCACTGTTTCCATCAATTAGGGATCATTTAAAGATTAATGGATATAAACCAACAGCGTGCCAAATGGCACTGTATGCTGAGGTTGATCTATTCAAGTAGCACCGGCTCCCGATGGCCATACTTCGACTTCTTTGCATTAAAACAGTAAAAAATACCAACATCATCCTATATATGTCTTTATTTCAGATCATGGCAAAACTATTCCGAGTCGTAAAACTCCAGGACAGGTTCAATACAGAGGTATTTACATTCCAACTTCCGGCCAAGCTTATGAAGGACAGCGCCCAGACCTCCTTCTCAAAAGATTTCAACTACGGCTATCAGAAATGGACGGCAAGCTTTGTGAAGAGCGAGAAGCACCTGGGTGCGTTTCTCAGGCTCCGAACAGCCAGTCCTCACGTGGTGTGCAATGTGGACTATGCTTTTACTATGGTTAACACTGAACATTTTACCAAGAATGAAACTTTTATAGAGAAAGGGTCAGAGTTTACGAAGGAAAACGACACCCGGGGCCGGCAGACGTTTATATCGCTGGAGGACTTGGTCTCCCGGACGTTTATACAACAAACCGGAGAGTTCCTAGTGGAGCTAGAACTCCGACACATGACGACCGCCATGGAGTGCTTTGTCAGGGTTCCCAAGGATTACCAAGCTAGGTACGCCAGTAACATTAAGCTGGAAACTCCGTATTTCAGTTTCGGGTTATTCGACTGGAGTATATCATTATATCCTAACACTCCCACTCAAGATTCGGAGGGTAACGTGGCTGTTCAGCTCCACAGACACACAAACTTCGACCATTTGTGCCGCGTACAGTACGACATTAAGATTGGGGAAAACCAGGCATTCGAATCAGGTACCATTGAACAGTGGCTTGACGGAGGCGGAAATGGTGAACCCTATATCATAGGGTCTACGATACACGTTCTCTCCAGGGGGCGCTCCACGGTTCGTGTTCGCGTGAACATGTACTCTGTAGTCTCCATTGGTGAGGCGGTACTTCCGGTATTGAACAAGAACAGGAACCGCGTTCACCTGTACGATAAAGACAAACAGGCTTGGATGCTTGAATCGGACATTTCCGGAAAATATCTGGCATTCAAACTTTATTATACAGACGTGTCTCATGTTCCCAGGAAGTGTACCCGACTGGTCAGCTTTGACCTGGCAGTGTTGTCGATCGACCTGGAACGCCCAACAATCAAAGCAAGCAATGGCCCTTTCAGCCGCTACTATGTACAAGAAGACTTAGACGAAGGATTCAAAATGCACACTAATATTCCGGTGAGAGAGGTATGTTGGTGAGAGAGAGAGAGAGAGAGAGAGAGAGAGAGAGAGAGAGAGAGAGAGAGAGAGAGAGAGAGAGAGAGAGAGAGATTAGTATTTCAATGATCTATGAGTAGGACGTTAACATTCCTCGTTGATTTCAAACGATGATCAACAATAGGATGAATTCTTTTGAAGTCCAAATTAAAGAGAAACGTGTGAAATGGCCATGTTTAGCAACGATGGTTTTAGACTTGCTTGTATTTGTTATTACATGTGTGCTACCGTTATAACATTATTTCTCCTACAAATTCCATTTCTTCTATATTAAGGCCGTTACTCGTCTCTCAGTATCGAAGTTGGTTAATTTTTTGCCAAGTGTATAGATAAGATAACTTTGTATTCCAATTTAGGGCCCAGAGGGCATATAAGATTACAAGATTACAAGTAAGAAGGAATTCCTAAATGAACAATAATTAAAAAAAAAGAAATACAAATGAGTGCAGATGCAGCAGTCGGGGAAACCTGTGTACCTACTGGTACATGTAATTGACATGTGGTACTATATAACAATTTACACATGTAAGTGAACATTTTCAATATAATTATATAACTTGTATGAATAAAGGTAATAAATTTTTAAAAATTGTATTTATGCAAACTCATGGCAGTGTGCCTTTTATTAACCTTTGGTAAAATATTCACTAAATGTTTTAAGTATTTTGTTCTCACTTGTCATAGTCAATTAAATATATCTGTGTTTGTTACTATTAAATATTAGACAACTAGCCGAGAAAGACATCTCCTCCATCTGACAGACACATGCGCACACATATTACTAGAGCCCCCCCCCCCCCTTCCAAGAAAAATTCCAATAGAAAGAATAAGCAATAAAAGTGTTTTGCAACTTTGATAGCTTCATTATTTATTTATTTGGGGTTGGTTTCCTGCACAAGACAGCAGTTTACTGAAGATTTTCAAAAGTTAAATGATTGTTATAAAAGGCAATAATGGTGTATTGCAGAATTCTTATTTTAACGAATTGCATCATATTTTGTCAGGGGATTTCATGCACATGACAGCAGGTTATTGTAACAATGTACAGACGGCTTACATTGGGAACAATAACAGCTCACGTTACTTCTGGGAATTGTTGTGTAGAAAAATGGTTAAAAACGATTCTCGTGCTGATAATGGCCGTGTCAGGACAAACATCATCTGAGTGAGCATGTATAATATATCTTTTCACTTTTATGTGCCTTCAAATAAATTCCCAGTTTTTACAACTTTTAACAGTTCCTCTGGGAAAAGTATCAAACCAAATGGGCACGAAAACAATGAATTGCTGCTCATTCTTTATTAGAAGCTTGTATCGACATCTGCACTCAGTAACAATAGAACTCTTCGCCAAGAAAAAGGAATCATTGATCTTTGCCTAGAACTCTTCTTCATATTTTAAAACTTCTTGAACTGTGTTTGCTTTCTTAGAATATTAAAAATTGATTTTTCTGCAAAAATGATTTCACCTTTTGGCTGATGTACGTCCTCTCAGAGTAAATCAGACCTCTGTATGGCACACACTGCAGGACTTCTTACACAAAAATTCTGTAGTTTTTTTTTTCAGCCTGAAAAAAAAAAATGGTTGGAATTTCTCTAATGTGTTTCCGTATATTATTTCATCCAAATTCTATGCTTCAAAATTGCAACCACCTTCAAAATGAAAATATGGAGTTATCATTTTACACCTTCCACTAAAAAAATCTTTTTGTTAATTCATCTTCCTAAATTTACTTTTGATTTTTTTTAAAAAATATATTTCCTAATTGAATAATTCTTATATCGTTGTATATCCACGGTTGATTACGTCCTATAAGTAATTTAGATAGATGTGAACATCCGTGGGTATCTCAGGATGAATAATTTTTTCTTAACTAACGGATGATGTAATTACAAATACTGTGATGGCGGGCCGCCAGCCCTCCAGACTGTTAGTCAGAGGTTCACACAAATCAAAGTTCCTTGCGACAAGTTTTTCATCCTCTGGGAATCTTTGAGTAAGAATGTCACGTGAACCAATAACTCCTGGTAATTACTCTCGCATTAAGCGCCTAATTTTCTCTATGCTGTAGGATCAACAAAAATACCCTGGGGATTTCCCGTTTTTTGTTCTTATATCATTCAATTAGAGTGTCCATCAAGGGAAATAATCTGTGCTCAGAACTTATTCTATACATAATCCGTATATGATGTTCGGATATACTGGGTTACATTTCAGACAATCATCTAAAGTCTGTATTTGGTTGTTTAAGTTGGAGTCATTTGGAGTATTTCGAATCACCTTCATTTATGGCATGCGTTTCGTGTTTCGGAAGGTTGAGGTATCACTGTGCAATGTACGAAACATCAACAAATAAAACTATCCAACAGTCACCAGCGTTACACAAGTGATCTATACACACTTCAGAGATGATATTATACGGAAATTAAATAGTTTTTGATTTGATTAATCTTCACGCTATCCTCTATGGAAGGTTTTTGTAAGGGAAAACACTGTTCAATATTTCTCATTTATGATGTAGCCTTAATAATCCTAGAAAATTGACAAACAGTATGTTAATAAATCGGTAACTTAATAAGCTTTTACAAACTATACTGGATTTGGTTTTTTTTACAAAACCTTTTAAGTATAGACTCAATTGCTGCATTTCCAATTCCCTTCTTTTTTAAGGTATATCGAATCACGTGTGTAAACAAAAACCGAAACCGAATAATTAAGGGTTTACTACGAAAGACGAACAGGGCAACTTAAAAAAATATTTTTATCTCGTAATTACGAGAAAAGATCTCGTTACTACGAGTTAATTATCTCGTTATTACGAGAAAAGATCTCGTTATTACGAGAAAAGATCTTGTTATTACGAGATAATTTTCTCGTTATTACGAGAAAAGATCTAGTTATTACGAGAAAAGATCTATATAAAATGTTGCGTTTCTGAAAAGAATTCCAAAAAAGCGTTGATTCAGTTTTGATTAATATTTAAATAACAACGAGAAGAGATCTTTTCTCGTAATAACGAGACAATTAACTCGTAATAACGAGATCTTTTCTCGTAATTACGAGATAAAAATAATATTTATGTGGCCCTATTCGTCTTTCGTAGTTTACCCCACACGTGTTTTGATTTTATTCTTCGATAAATTATTCTTGTTAATGCAAAGCAATGATATTAATTATTATTTCTTAATTTTACATACAAAAAATTTAATTAACATGGAGTTGCCCCCCCCCCCCCACTTTTCTGTGACCGTGTAAAAATTAAATTGAAAATAACGAAATAAACAGTGAAATTTTGGATGAGTCTGCACCCCCCCCCCCCCCCCCCCCTCAAAAACGATGCTACATGTACGTGCCTGGTGAAAGATCAATACTACAGCACGCCAAATTCACATTCATAGTTTCACAGTTGATGGACTGTGGATGAACTAAAATATAAAGAATTTCTTAACTTTTCTTTACAAGAGAAATTACCGGTATTTGTAAATAATGCTAGTTCTGTCAGATTTTTTTTTATTGCTAGATTAACTACAGTAAGTGATTTTTATACCCGGAAGTCACCCGCAATACACTGATGGGGTTCGAAGAACCCCTGTTAAAGTCGCTATACATTGTGATACAGATCTGTTTCTGAGTTATAATCTTCTTTCGGTTGATACCAAACAACCAAATACATGAAATGTAAACATGTCATTTACCTATTTTACGACCAAGTTGTAAAAAGTAATTCGGAACACCCCGGCTAAATGACTGAAATGTTTTACAAGGTAAAGAAACACTCAATATTGTTTATCGCCCAGATGAGTATACATGTACATATAATAAAATTGACTTCAATGAATGAGATAAACCATATTGATATCTGGTCCAGATGCTATTAAGGTAGTCCGTCCATAACTACGGCAAATTTAACAATTTTTGATGGTTCTATCGTACATCAAATACGTATTTTAAAGTTATTATGAGGCTGACATAAACCAAACTCGGGGGTATGTAACTATGTCGTCAATTAAATGAACTTTTTGCACTTAAAACTTTTTTATAGAGTTGTCCACCCTTTAATCAAATTTTAAAAAATCATTTTCTGAAAATATGTATGGTGAATTATGGATTATTTTTGCATATTCGAAGAAAGGGAAAGCTTTTGCAACTTTTATTCAAGAGAAATGTGAGAAAATTACTTGTACTAAAACAATATAATTAAAAATGCATTTTCCCCCATAGACTTCAATGTTAACTTCAACATATAGTATATAATATAGTATTATACAATTATTTAATGCTTGGGCAGTCAATAGACCCGAATATTTTTCCCGAGGTGCAAGGAACAGCTCAGTATGATCTATTGCCCGAGGCCAACGGCCGAGGGCAATAGATCATACTGAGTTGTTCCCTGCACCAAGGGAAAAAATTCTGGTCTATTGACTGTTCAAGCATTAAATATTTGTTTTATTACCTAATTCCTTTTTTAGTTTTCGGAGTTTACAATTTGCATTTTGCAGATGGTTTTCGTGCCATTATGCAATATACTAAGATTTTTTTCCCTATCTTTTACATGCACCAAACCTATTAGAACATCTCAATTCAATATATTAGATTACACAAAGAAGGGGGAGTCTTCAACCCATTAGATTTTAAATAGTCTTTTACCTTATATGAGGCTTTCAAACTGTTGATTATTTGATACTCCGTATTGATAACATTGAATTTGGTTTCACCAAGTACTAAGAACAGCGTCTATGTAAAAGAATATGCATTCCCTGAGAACTATCAAAAGGATGAAATGTTAACATACTGTACGCGTTCTAAAATACGTTGCCGGTCAAATACATGTAGATCGCAGTCTATTGACCGGCGGTCCAATAGATCGCAGTCAATTGACTAGCGGCCTAATAGATCGAAGTCTATTGACCGGCGGCCTTATAGATCGCAGTCTATTTACCGGTAGTTCAAACTAGACGCAAATATTTAATTTGTAATAAAACAACAAAATCCCTTTGATTAGGTAATAAATAGTATTTGTGAATATTCATTTTTTTTTTAATTTCAAAGGTGAATCTTTGTTATTTAATAAATTCCCTAAAATCACACAATTTTGAGGATCAAACTTGCAATTTATTAGATATGAAATGTGATAGTTATGGATGGACTACTTTAAACTTAGACGAACTTAGTGATATCTGTGTCACTTTTCCCTTCTTAAGTGGGACTGATATCAAAAGTGACTTCCCTTAATTTAACGACCCTTTGGGACTCTCAGTTTACACAGCCCCGTCGAAAATGAGTGCTTGGTTAGTGTCAGTGTTTATTGAGGTCTCACAGCTAGAGAGGGTTCTTGATTCGGTGATTATAGCATGGAGGAGACACGTAAGAATTAAAACAAAGATGAATGGGAGCATCATATCCTGCAAAGTAGTTTGGAGTTGAATGAACTCGGTTGCGTATTTAGTCCAGTGTGGTGGCATTGCTGATGTGTATAAGCGTACCTCTGCATATATGCGTACAGAAATGTTTGAAACAATTTATTCTTACATTAGTTAGTATATATGTTATATATGTTAGTTGGTATATAAAATTTGAGATAATGAGAGTATAACTATAGAAATAAAATGAGAATGTTTTGAAGGCGCGTTTAACTGTTTGTGATCAAGTCAGAAATAGATCGCTCTTTGCTTTAGTGTACTTTGATTTGGCTAATATGAAATTAAAATCTCTATGTTTAGTCACATAGTTAAATGTAGGGGAAGAGAAAGATATATACCTTATCTATTTATAAATACACCTGTATTTATACATAGATAGGGTATATATATATCTCTCTCTTCCCCTACATTTAACGGCTTATTCATAGAAATTCAGAGGTCTGTGGTTTAGATAACTTCAATTAGAAGAAAAATACACGTTTTCCAAAAAAAAAAAATGAATTTCAGTGTTAATCTTGTGACGACATAGTTGCAAAAAGGGTCTATATGCCACATCGCTCACCTGAACAACAGCTCTTGTAATTTAAGAATATGAAACTCTTTTTAAAATGTTGTAAAACTATGTATTATTCGGTAGGGGTATATTAAAACTATATAGCCTACGTCATGTGCCTGTGATTGTGACTGTAATTTAGTTCTACCTTGTACATTCCATCTCATACACGTCCTTTTAAACGATTGTTAAATCTTTCAATTTAATTCAGCTTCAGAACCCCCGGTGCGAGTTTCTTTCTGCAGACGACCAGAAAGTGACGGTGCATATCCATTGGATAGACTCTCATCTCTTAACCACGCCCACCTACCACAGTCTTGATGACGTCAGCAGATTACATAAACACCAGATGATGTAAGAGTTGTGCTACTATTTATTATATTATAGAATATATCAAGGCTTCTGTTGACATCAAAGATGCTAAAATAAGATTTCTTAATAAACTCTTTCTTTGATGAAATCAAAACAGTGTCATACTAAAATATTTCACATCTGACTACATGAGGAAAAACCCTAAGGGAGTGCTTGTATGAGCATATACTCCTCCTCTGACGTAACAGGAGGTGACGTCACAATGCTGGGAAACACGTTGTAAGGTGCCCTTGCACCCCCCCCCCCCCCTCCAGTTCCCACCAATATTTGTCTTGGTGACGGACTCCACGGATGAATGAGGTCCGTCCAGGAAACCGATAAAACACGATAAAAGAGATTTGATGAAGAACGCGGCAGTTAATCAAACAGCGGGATTCCGCTGTCAAACCCCAGCATAATGATCATATTGATTGGGAGAAGACGATCGGAAATGTGTAGCATTAATTGAAATACGAGGCCTTTTTCCCTCGCTTCCTGCGGTTCGGAGAACCGGGGTCGCTGCACCTCTCTCTGAGTTTTGCCCACGAAGTCTCACTCAATCATCAGCGAAAAGAGAGTATCTTTCTGTGGGACATATGAACACAAAAATGAAACAATAAAAGTGAACTTTACGATGTTCTCATGCAAGCAGTGTAATTGACAATGCGTTCTGTCATGTGGGATTTTGTATTCTCCTTCTTTACAGCATTCAAAGATTCTTGTTATTGATGATATATGAGTAACATAACAGGTTTTTTTCCCCTGATCTTTAAAGTTACTTTAAGTTATCATTTTTAATGTCGAGATTTTCTTTTAACTTGGTTTATTCAACGACCAAGTGTTAACACTCGTAATTCCGATCGAATTCTTCGAAACGCTAAAATTAAAAAAAAAGTTCAACATATGTTCGACACAACTTGGAATGAGTTGAGCGATAGTTGCTTAATTGAAAAACTTCCATTCCCTTACAATAATGTATACATGTTCATTTTCTGTTAATGGTAAGCTTTCCATCCAGAAACTTTAATTATCACCTTGTATAACACAAACACCGGCCATTTTAACAACAGGACAATTTCGGTAATGGAATGAGTTCTTTGTTTGACTATTCCAATTGTCGTCTGTCTGAAAGATTGCTATTGGCACAAAGGCGCGAATACAATTCCCTCTCTCCTCTCTCTTTTGAGAAGATAAATATTAATTAAAATGATAATTGGAGAAATTTCTACAGGCTTTGTCCAACAACTTTTAAATGGCTTCGAAAACGGAGGTTTGAGTGTTTAGGTTGAAACTGTTAAGGATGGTCGACTTTTCATTAAATGAAGAGTTTAGCATATACATGTACATGTACGTCGCTGATGATGTCGGTTTCACGCGAGAATTCGTTTTGTTGTACGTGGGTATTTTTTCTTTCAATATGTAACACTATGTTAAATTGATTATTTTTCCTTTTTTGTTTTTGTTTTTATTTTGTGTGTGCAAATATCATATATATAAGAATGATAACTTTTGACAGAAAAGATGTTGTAGGCGTTTTTTGATCGGATAAATCCAAAAATTGTTTATTGTTGGTGGATGGGTCAAGAGGGCGTTTATTGGGGAAAAAAGAAGATATTTATGATGTTGTATGAGAAAAAAAAATTAAATGCGTATTAGAAAAAAAAATCATAGATGATTACGTAGTTTTTTATCGTTTCAGGCGCGAGATACTTGCCCTCCAGTCGGAGAACTACGCCCTGGAGAAACAGCTATACAGCTACCAGAAGTCGATAGCCCGGACCCACTCCCGGGGTCAGTCCGAGTCCGAGGACTACCCCCCGGACCGGAACCACTATCACCGCTGAAATTTCCGGAACACTACAACCAGTAGAAAATCTTTCCAATACTCAATAGTTCAGCACCAGATGGATTCCCCGGTGTCTGTGCAAGCATCGTCTGCACGGCGTGGAAGACAATCAAATGGAAACTGATAGAAAGACAATCCACTGAATTTAAATAATTATAAGCCTTCTTTTTCCTGCGCTACAACGCCAACACTTTTTGTGCCTAATTGATTTTGCTTGATAGTCTTTGATGATTTTTAATTTTTTTTTAATGAATAATAAGCATATTAATAGCAAAGACAATAAAGACAATTTGCACAAATTGCACTTTCATCATAACGAATTCGTCAATCGAAAGGAGGATATAATCCATATCAATAAACTGAGCGATTCCTGTTGTCGATTATTTATGCCAATTGCAATATGAGCTGTATTTGTTCAATTGCAAAATCGAAATTTTCCTTTAAAATGACGAATATAAAAATGGTATATAATCTGTATAGATACATGTATTTATTGCAAACTTGACATTACAGTCGTTTTGATGTATACATTTGTAAATCTATTGCTATATATTAGTATACCATTGTGCTACAATCTTTCTCTTGACATTTTACGTTTAATCTTAATGAATTAAGCTATATTCAGAATTACCATAATAGCAAATTCTTGCAGAAAAAAAAATTGTGAAAAATAAAGCTCATTTTCCTTAAAATGACATGTGTGTAATTGCGTATGTTGTGTTCTTGTACATCGACAGTCACGCACATCTTACCAGCAAAGGGGGACAACTTCATATTTTTCTTATTTTCATATGCGTTTATGAGGCTTGTTAAAAAGACTGTTCTGAGCTAACTCAGCTGCATCAAAATTGGGAGAAATCTAGAACAAGATTTCTAGGCTTGCCTATAAAGTGTAGTACACTATAAAACTATGTTTCAAACAAATTCAAGCACAATACTGGACAATGTACAGCTGTCTTTAGTTACAATACAGAGTAAACTAATGTTTATGTAATTTCAGTATGTTCAAGATGCAAAAAATATGAAGCAGGCAGTGTAAAAAAAGCAAACCATAGAAATTTTAACCCTTTATTACTTATGGTTTAAATATAAACATACTTGCACTTTTGTATGCTTCGAATATGTCAAAAACACTCTTCTTTTTTTCCATTATATTTGGAAAAGAATGTACAGGCAACAAATTCACTTCATTTAAAATAAATAGCGTTGTATACAAGAAAAAGAACTATAAGTGGAGTATAAATTTTGGTATAAAAAATATACATGTATAAATTCCATCACACGTTTTACAGGGATGTTCAACCTTTTAGAGATACAGTTCCTTTTTCCTAAAAACTGCAATGCATAATGATGATATAGGTTATTTCAGCTTTGGAAAATGGAAAAACCTGCCATAGATACTACAGTCACTCCTCTCTTTCACAAAAAAAACTTTACAAAGAACATTATCGTTACAACTGTAACTTATACTTTAAGGTCAATAAAAAAAAACTTAATACATCTGCACAAGGTTTACCATAATAATTCTCTTCTTGACTTCAGAAGTAAAATGGGGGGGGGGGGGGGGGGGGGGGGGGGGGCGGCGGGGGGCAGTTGTTACCAATCGAATGAGAACTGTGAAGAGAGAAAATTCATAAAAATGAAATCTCACTAAGTGATACACAACAACATTGAAAAGTCTTTGCTATCACTTATTAAAATGCTAAAATTCATATCATGATAGCAAGTCTCCAAGTATAAATCTATGCAGTGTAAGCTACAATTTTGATTGTAATACAATACCAATTTTCACAATGATCAAGTACACATGATATTTGTGTCATAAATAGTTTCACTGATAACAGCTTCAGTAATTTGTTCGATATAAGAGCTTAGTTCACACTCCAGAGTCCCAGTAATTTGTTCGATATAAGAGCTTAGTTCACACTCCAGAGTCCCAGTAATTTGTTCGATATAAGAGCTTAGTTCACACTCCAGAGTCCCAGTAATTTGTTCGATATAAGAGCTTAGTTCACACTCCAGAGTCCCAGTTGTGCCAATTTTCTAACCACTTTGTTCTGTGTTTACTTCCGTTGTGTCTTCATGGACCATATTTTCCTCCATCTTTTCACCTTCCTCCACCTCCATATCCACACCTTCTATCAGGTCCTCCGTACTATCCAAGGTGGAATCTTTCTTGAAGGAGACCTCCTCATCCACCTCTTCGTGTCCATCATCCACATCACCCTGTCCATCATCCACTCCCTCACCCTTAACATCATCCACCACTTTCTCAGCTTCTTCCTCCACTTCTGGCTCATCTTCTTCCATCTCTACATCAGAAATCTCCTCACCAAGAAGATCTTCTTCCTCTTCACTCAGTTCAGCCAGCAACTGGACTTGGGACAGGTACTCCTGAAATATAACAACATTCAAAAATATAGATAAATGTATATATAGAACTATCAGGAAAAGCAATATTTATAGTTGCAAATTATTATATACACATAACATACCCATAGAATTCTTTTCTATTAAATTAACCAATTTTACTATACTTTAACTTTTAAAAAGTAAAAATATTAATATTTTTTTAGAAAAGACTGGGCCTGCTGACAAACCTCATAGTTGTTTCCAACCAAGTGCTGCATTTCATGTTTGACAAGAATATCTGAGGCCGAGAATTCCCTCTCACAGTACTGGCAGATGTATTCATTGCTATCTGGTTCTGTCACGCTGTGTCCTGCTTCAGTCTCATTGCCCTCCTGTTTCACTTCAACCTCTTTTTCTTCTGTCTTCTCTAAATTAGTCTGGTTATTTTGCTGATTGGCATTATCATTATCAGGTTTCTGATGAATTTCACCATCAGTCTGGTTCTCTTCTGCTTTATTTTCCAATTTGTCTGTGCCTTGGTCATTCACTGGTTGAATCTCTTTCATTTCAGTTGTTGACTTGTTTTCTGCTTTGATACCAGTCTGATCTGGTTCTATATCTCCTTCTCTGTTCTTGTCAGCACAACTTTCAGTAGCTTCCTTGGCCTCTGCAGAGTTTTCTTCACCGGAGGATGGCTTTATCTCTTCACCTGCAGCCTCCCCTTTCTCTTCCTCTACTGACTCTGGAGCAGCTTTAGCAGCGTCTTCATTGCTGGTATCTGCTGTATTTATTTTGCCACATCCATCAGCTCGGTAAAGTTCAGCTACAAAGAGAGCCTCTGAGAGATCTGGGTTCTTTGTTTGTTTCACTCGATCCATCTCACCATTCTGGGCGAGCCAGCTCGAGAGCTCAGGTAGAGGACAGAAGTGAACCCCAATGTGCTGGGTCAGGAGATGCTGCTTTGATACTGAATAATCACAATAGGGACACGCAAGCTCACTCTTGATCATGTGGAATTTCAAATGAGCTAGAAGATGGTCTCTTCTGACATTAGCATAGGGGCACCTGTCACATCGATACAATTTCTTTGGCTCTATATCAAGTTCTGATGAGTTTTCATACAAGTCCATGTGGTCATGTGTAACACTGACAGAAAAAGTTCCTTTCTTGTCAAGAGGTGGCAACGCACTGGACAAAGCTACATCAGCAGGAACATCAGATAGCATCTGCAGGTTGGAGAGGGATTGCACAGCCAGCAGGTTCTGGTTTGGAGTCATGTGCAATTTCTGGTGCTGGTTTAGCAAGTTATTGGAAGGTACACTGTAGTCACAGTATTTACACTGGCACCTCTGCTTACTGCCATGCAAGGCAACATGACGTTCATAGTGGGACTTCTTTGCACTGGCATATGGACATTTCTCACAGCTGTACTTTTTCCAGCGGGCGATTTCATACAAAGAGTCTACTTTATTATCATAGGAAATTTCTCCTACATCTGAGCTGGTGTCATCCATCTCCTCCAGCATGGTTGTATTTTCTTCTCCATTCTCCATCTCCACTGACAGGTCCATAGAAGTGTCTGCTCTGTAGCTAGGCTGGTGAACCTTCAGATGATGGGACAGCAATCCCTTAGATCCCACATAATAATCACAGTGGGGGCACTTCAGAAGGAGATTTTTGGACTTTCTGTACCCATGCATAAGCTGATGAAGGCGCAAATTTCTAAGACGTAGATTCATGTAAGGGCACTTGTCACAAGTATGCATCTTCCTGTACACACCATTCTTCAGAGCATATCCTGGCCTATTTCCAACAGAGCATGCAATTTTCATCGGTGACATGGCTGGTTTTTGTGAAATACTTGGAGTTATTTTGGAAGAAATCATGCGTTGTTTGTACATGGCTAATGTAACTGTGTCTTGTATAGCACTGGATTCTGTGATGTCAGATTTACATGGAGAAGAGGACACAGGGCTGACATTACCAGGGGAATGGCCTGCTGCCTCATGCATCTTCATATGCTGATTGATCAGTCTTCTATGAGTGACCCAGTAGTCACAGTAATCACATTTGAACTCTGAGGTGGACTTCTGGCGATGGAACTGCTTGTGATAGAGGAAGTCATTCTTGCTGTTTGTGGTGTAGGGACATATGTTGCACTTGTACCTCTTTGGTGTTCCACTGGGTGACTGGGGAGGGAACATGGACATCTTCTTGGTGGGTGTGGACTTAATGGAGGCTGCCTCCTTCTGTCTGAGGTACATGTCCTGGAGATGGAGGCGCATGTGCTGGTGAAGCAGACGTTTTGCAACGACATAGTATGGACAGAATTTACACTTCTCCTGCTGGGCACCTGGCTGAGGTTTGTGACAACTCATGTGGAAATGAAGCAGGTTTTGTTTACTTGTCTTGTATGGACAAATAGTACACTTGTGTTTTTTGGGGTCAACTGGAGGCTTGAATTCATCTTTTGGAGGTTGCATTTTGTCGGAGGATGTAGAGCTTGTTCGTTTCTTCTCCTCAGGCTGATAATGCTTGTGAACTATGTCTATAAGGTTGGAATAGTCCTTTGTCTTGTGAGTCTGGCGAATGTGTCTACACACAGACGATCTCCAGTTTGCTTGAAACGTACAAAGTTTGCATCGGAAGGACTCAAGATATCTCATAGAGTCACTCTGCTCATCTGACATGTATTCATTTTCATCAGACTCATTTTGTACTTCATCTGAAAAGTCTTCCTCTATCTTTGAACTGGTTTCTGTCTTGAAGTCCTTGATATATTTGATAGAGACTTTACATATTGACATACTTTCTGTATGATGTTTGGCCTTGATGTGTCTGAAAGCTGAGCTTCTGTAATTGGTTGCATAGCCACATTCACTGCACTTGTATGCCTTCACACCGTGAGTAGACAGATGCTTCATGACCAGAATCTTGTCTTTGTTGCAAAATTTACACTTTGCACATTTCCAAATCCTTCCAGATTCTCTCATTCTTATTTTTCTTCGTCGATTCCTTGGATTATAATCATACTCTGTCAGGGACTTTTTAGCTTCCTCAGTTCCCAACAAAACTATCTTGGCTCTGAGTGGTCCATGTTTTCTCTTGATGTGACGAGCTAGGTCACTTCTCCAGTTAGATCTGTAAGGGCAAGCTGAACACTTAAACTGTCTAAAGACACTTCTTGATGGTATCTTTTCCTTTCCTTGTTTCTCTCTCTCAGGAATGACTGTTGGCCGTTTTTCTTCAGATTTGATGAGAGAGCAGTGGTTTGCTGCTGCCAGCTTTCTCATGTAGTCATGGTAGGTGGCTTTGGCCTCTCCCTCATCCATGGTTATCACTGAAGCATGAGTGTTTGGATGTTTCATCCTCATGTGTTTGTTTAAATCCCACTTCCAGTTGGAACGATGACCACAAGCAGAACATTTAAATGGCTTAATGTAGCCAAACACTTTGGGATTGGCTGATCCAAGGGGTTTGTTTGGAGGAGTTGGCATGGGCTTTCCATTCAAAGGATCATCAATGTTTCTAGGAGTTGTTTCATTTTTGTAGTAGAATTTGATCTCTGCATTTGGATGAATGAAGCTGTAGTGTCTCTTGAGGTCACCTTGACTGTTAGTACGTTTCTCACAGTTGCGCTCTCCACAGCGGAAGGGTTTATGGGCCTCTGCAGGATTCAGTTTAGACAGTCTCTCCAATTTGTTCTGTGACTTGGGTTTCAATTCATCAGGGGAAAGCAATGTACCACTAGAACCTTCAATGAAAATTATCTTCACATCCATGTATGGGTGAATGTAATGATAGTGCTTTTTCACATCAGCTTTGAAAGCACATCTCTTTCCACACTCAGCACACATGTAAGGTTTTTCAGTTTTATTGCTCTCTGGTGTATTTGAAGCTGATGCAGAGTTGCCAGACTTATTCTTGCTATCTTCATCACCTCCATGATAAATAATATCAATAGCTTTACCATTGTGGACAGTTCTTATGTGTCGGCTGACCGTCCAACGCATGCTGGATTTAAAACCACATGCCCCACACTTGTAGCCTTTCCACTTTGGACTGAAAGCCTCAGAATTCTTTTTGTTCTCCTTAGATGTGGAGTCAAAATTAAGGTGGTGTTCTCTTCTTACCACAGGCATAGTGTCCATGTATGACTTGATAGTGGCCTCCGCTTCCTGCTCACTCATCTTCACAACATCCAGATCACTGTCTGGGTGGTCTCGCTTGATGTGTTTACGAATGTCCCACTTCCAGTTAGCCCGCCGACCACACACGGGACACATGTACTGCTTCAGATTGGTGTGTGTGGACACATGAGCCGACAGCTTAGAGGGAGCATTCGTAATGAAGGGACAGTACTCACATTTAAACACCCCGTCCTTGGAGGGAGATGGAGACACACTCCTTGAGTTTCCTCTAGAACTTGTTCCATCTATATTTCCAAATGATGTTTCGGTGTTGGAGCTAAAATTGCTCTCTTCATTATCGTTATCCAAATGTCCATACATATCGCTTTGCTGCAGGCTGGGATCAGAGAGATACGATTCATTGTCATCTGACATGTCGTATGCAAATTTTCCACTATCACTGTCTCCATCTCCGAGGCTGGAACGTCTTTCCTTGTCCTTCAACTTGTCATCCAAGATGGTGATAACATCCTCAATTTTGGCTCCATCTGCCATGACTGCTGGATGATGCTTGAACATGTGTCTTCCAATGTCACCTTTCCAGTGGGACTGATAGTTGCAGTAGTTACACAAGAATGGTTTATCGTCCTTGTGCTTTTTAGAATGACGGTCCAATTCTGATTTCCACGGAGATGCAAATGAACAGGAAGGGCATTTAAACATGGCAGGAGAAGATTTCCTGTTTGGGATCATGGGAACTCTCAAAATAGGTACATTCGATGGCTCCAATTTATGATCCCTTCTTAAATGCACATTCAGGTCTCCAACATATTTATACTGCTTGGAACATTCAGGACATTTGTACCGTTTCTCTATAGTGTGCACAACAGAATGCTTCTTGACATCCCTTGGACATTTTCCCACAAAACTACACTGCTGACATTTGAGGTCCTCTGCAGTGAAAGGCATCTGGTTTGACAGTTCACTACTGTTCAGGTTGGAAGAATCTGAATCCTGGTAAGACATGTCCTCCATGGCCTCTAGGCTGTCATTCTGTTCTTCCTGTAACATCTGTAACAAGTGGTTCTTCATCCTCTTGTTGTGCTTCAGCTTCATGTGTCTGTCCAGATCCCAGGACCTCTTGTATTTAAGGCCACACCAGGGACAGGCATAGGTTCCATCTGGTGCTTGCAGTTTGTAGCTGTACTTGGCAACAATATGTTCTTTTGGTTCAATCCCTGCAGATGATGATGTTTCCAAGCTGTCATTCCTATCATAATCACTCTGTGACTGGTCCATGGTATCATGGTTTGATTGATCGATCGTTCCTCGTGTGGTATCTATTTCCACAGCAGCTTCATCCTCTTCCTCTGGAGCATGAGGGATCACCACAGTGATGTCTTCATCAATACTGGAGTGGCTGGTGGCCATATGTTTGATGATGGCTCTGTCATTATCACTAGAAAATGAACAGAAATTGCATTTGTTGGCAAAAGAATTAGTGTGGTTATTGCGATGTCTGTCGTAATTGGGCTTAAAATCTGTGCTGTAGTCACACTCCTCACATTGGAAGGTTGCTGCTCTGTTATGCTCCATATCCTCAGGGTAGTCAGTTGGGTCACCCTGATCATATTCACCATCACCATGGCTACTTGTATCCCCATAGTAGCTTGAGAATTCTGCATCAATCTGTGGGCTGTTTGCAGTCATTCGTTCTACTCTGTCTTTCTGTCCTTTCCCCTGATCTACAGCATTGCCATGTTCAGCTTTATGAGCAAAAAACTCTATTTTCTTGGTAGTTGTGAAGTTACACAGAGTGCAAGAGAACTGTTTTGCATTCAAATGACTGGAATTGACATGCTGTTGCACATAGCTCCTATCTGGGTTACTGAAAGCACACTTCCTACATTTAAAGTTGACGTGCCCGGTGGAGCTGACCACTTCCTGAATGTTGTTGTCCCCATCCCCCGTGGACCTGACATTCCCTTTAGACACTGGTATAACCTTACTGCTCCTGCTTGGTTTGACCATGGTGGGGGGACCCTCCAGTGAGTCTCGGGATCCACTGGACAGGGATTTCGGTAAAGAGGATCTGCCACTTTTCCCCTCATACAAAGTCACAATGTCCGCAGAGTCTATGTCTGTCTTGTGCACCATCTGGACATGTTTCTTGATTTTCTGCTTAAATCTTGAGCAATATTCACAATAGGAACAAGCAAATATGCTCTGCACATAACTGTGAACCTCAACTTGGTGAAACAAAAAAGCTTTAGACTTTCCGGTGCTAAATCCACAATCTGTACAGAAATAACTCCTGTTCTTAGCTTTCCCTGGGACAGCTGGGCTAGGGTTCACGCTGCCCTTTCTGTCTGGTTTGGAAGAAGACTGACCATCAGAGTCCTTGGGTCGTATCCTTGAAATGGTGATTCCTTTAGCAGTTGCAGCTGAAGCAAACATGGGAATTGTCGTCTTCGCTTTGCCCTTTGTTTTTTTCCTTTCCTTTTTGCATCTTACTCTGTGCCGTTTAAAGATATAGATGTTCTTGGTGGCAAACTCGCACAAGTCACACTTGTGCAAGGGGAGATTTACAGGTTTGGTTTTTCCCATGTCTATTCCTACCGTTTTGTCCACCTGGAAAGTGAAAAAAAGAGAGTTTTGAACAAATATCTCAGTAAATAGATTAAAAATCTTTCTTAGTGAGTACTATTAAACCAATTGTATTTTTTAATCATAATACTGATAGTGGTCTAAGACTAATTTGATATAAATTTGTAACATTCTGAACCACACGTCCTCACTGTTTAGCCAATATCCGATCATTGCTGCTTAATCCATGTTGTTATAAATTAGTCTGTGTGAGATTTAGGATTAACACCACAATTAATAATAACGGTATGTATTCTTGCTTCTGAATAATACATGTAGTCAGAATAATCTTCCTCCTTCCTGTTGGTATGTCAAATAATTGCCTAAATGACGCCATGTTTAATCATTTCTATCTTATAGTTCTTCTCTTTGGCTGCATTTCTTTTAAAACCATTTAAGCTGAGGGATTGCACCAAAAATATGTATCAGTCTGATTTAACTTTATGTTTAAAATTATTTGTGACAACATTTTGTCCAAAAATCTAATGATAATAATCTGAGTTATAAAGTGAATTCAATGGCTATAGAATTCATTCTCATATAAACTGCATGGGTATGCAGTTTAATAAGCTGACACTGTCTCACCCAGATTAGGGCATAAAAAATCAATTTCTTAGTTGCCAATCTGATTAAACAGTGGAATTGTTCCATGCTGTATTTCGACTTATGCTTTCACAGACAGCTCTCTCAACCTCATAATTATAAGGTTTCTTGAAGAAAATGATTTCATTGAGTTTGGGTAAATAAATTGAAAACAGACTACCAGTAGTCTGTACTTGTCAATGATATGGTAAGGTAACCATTCAAATGCTTTCAAAAGTCATTTTTCAATCAGCATTAAAATCAAACTAACATATTGATTTGAGCATTTTTTTTTATGAAATAAAACACATTGCCACAACTATTCCAGAAAATACGGCCTGAGAACCATGTAATTAAAATATTATATTTTATGGACTAAGATGTAAAATGGTAAAAAAAAATCCCCTTCAAACATGGATATAAACCTGTACATGTAATTGTAAATTGATAGTAAATTGCCATTATAATGCCATCATTATGCAAGCTCTCTCTCTCTCTCTCTCTCTCTCTCTCTCTCTCTCTCTCTCTCTCTCTCTCTCTCTCTCTCTCTCCTCTCTCTCTCTCTCTCTCTCTCTCTCTCTCTGATCTCAGACCATAGAAAATTATGTATACATTTAAAAAAAGCCTTGAGAAATTACAAAACAAACTAAATAGTTGATTACCTTGGACTATAGTTTACTTGATTTGGAGTAGTTTTTCAGGACTGTGGTTCAACCAATTCACTATGAAATTGAATGCTCTTCTCTCCACTCTGCAAAGTAATATAACAAATTAGTATAATTTTTACTTTTAAAATCTGAACGGTGCCAAATTATAAACATCTGATATATTGAATGTATACAGATTACTAACAGCCTACCTGTATAACACATTGCCGACCAAACATGATACAGATTAAAAATTAATGGTTATCAATACTGTCAGAACCTTGATTAAATAAAAGTTTGCACATTGTTTTAGAAGATCAGGATGAAATGTGAAGCACTGTTAATATTAGTAGCAATTAAATCTTGCATTGAACTTTGGAAAATTTGGAACTCCTACTTCATAAGCAATACATGTATTCTATGTTAAAATATAATTTAATTCCTAGCTCTCTGATTGGCTAATAATATCCAACTATTGAAAAAAAAAAAATGTTATATTCACCTGCACGTGACCTAGGTCAATATAACATTTGATTTTCTCTACATTGGACTAAAAATAGATAGTCCAATGAAATATTGTGTTTCTCAATTTGTTTGACTTTGGGTTCAAACTAAAATCTTTGCTCGATAACACTCAATTTCAAATGTCTGTATTCATACAATAGGGAAACCCTATATGCAATATTTTGCCAAAAAATAACCATGTTTGACACTGACAGGTAGTTATTTTCCTCATAAATTATCAAAAATCAAAATCCAAGAAATATGCACATCTCTGATATATGCACAATTGTTCTGCGAACCAATAACTTCCTATCTTTAAAACTGTAGGAGGAGTTATCCATACAATAGGGGTACCTGATTGGCATCCACCCGCCCACCCACATTTTCACCATTTCAATAACCAGATTTTTTCTTTGGAAAACCTGGTTAATAAATAATTCAGTAATTATAAAAAATTAATACAAATCTAACTTAAATTTTCTGTATAATCTATTTTATGTGCAATTTTTAAGAAAAAGGAAGACACCCCAAGGAAATCACCTTTTTTTTTTTTACTGTGAATTCAGAGACTCATAGCTCAATCATGTACCACTACATTTAGTATTTAAAAAACTGCATGATCCATTCAAAGTTGTCAGAATAGGATGATAATAATATTGCTTTAGAAATTTAGCCACTAGGTTCACTGAACAGGAAAATGCTGACAGCTGCATTTCTCTGACAAGCCACATCTGTCTATAGAGGTGTTGAAAAAGGTCTTCAACCCGACATTAACATTTGAACACATTTAGAAACTATCAAGTTTCTATACCCTGCGAGTCTACCCTACATAAAGGAGTTTAACTCTACATCTCAACAATCAACATATCATACTCAGTCTTGTACACAGTATACATGTACATATGAAGTATACATGAAAGCCAAGAACTGTATTGACTTCATGTAAAAACAGCATCTAGTTCATCCCTTAGTAGATTAATTATTACACAAATATGCAGTCAAAATTAGTAAAATAATGTCTCAACATAGAATGATGAAATGATATATACAGCCATATCAAACACTTATCATGTTTATCACATGCCACATATTGTAACATTGGTCAAGTACGTTCAATCCAAATAAACAACAGCCAACTGTTATAATGGGGAAGGCTAACTGGATTTTTATTTAAATAATGATACGAGTGTAGCAAGATACATCTTTTAATTACATGTTTACATGCGAGATAGATTATTATAAAATAACCTGACCATTGAAAGGTGCAAAATGTACCTGATTTCAATCAATGTTCATGTATTTTCAGGGCTTTTTAATGTGAGATAGAGATAAAAGTCTATGGAGACTGCATGAACCTTGTACCCCATGGCCTTAAGGTGAATCCATTCCTTGTTACACTGAATACATGTCAAAGAATAAGTGCAATGTATTCTAATACAAAATATTGTAGAACTTTTAATTGTGTCAATTTACTGGGTGTCATATTTCACATCATCCTTTCCAGAGGCCTTGTTTGACCTATTTAATATGTGGAGTGACTCATGTTTCCCCCCAATTTTCACCTGCCCTTAGCCTTACCTGAATGTAAAATGTGATGATCTGGAAGTCAAAAGCTGACAGATGGTCAGGGGAGCTCAGACCAAAATACCACTATGGCATGCAGGTAATGGAGCTAATATGACACTGAACATCAAAAGTTATGTAAAATATGCATATCTGTATGGGTTAGGACCAACTCTAAGTCTTTAATTTACTTCGACTGCTTAAAAAAAAAACTTTGACCTGATAACTAAATTATCAGCTAATCAAGATCAAGCTCCAGAAGCTACCCGAGTACCTCTGTACTTCATACACATAATTTAATTGACCATTCAAGTAAAAATTGATCTTAGGTCCAGTATTTTTTTTAGATATGAGAACAAAAAAAATTCTCCAGCATCCAAAACATATAGCTCAGTTTCAGCATCCAAGCCTATCAAGTGCAGAAGTATCACAAGACGCATCTTCTGTCCATGAGGCCATCACGAGCACCTGCTCCAAATATTTTTAAACCTGCTTAAAATATAATTTCAGATTCCGCATCCACACCATCTAACTTAAGCTTTTAAGCATTCCCAAATGCATCATCCAAGCAAGTTTGGTGATTAGGAAGGACCAGTAATAACACAGATATGCAGAGACAAAAAGCATATTAAAGCTCTCTGGATTTCATTTCAATGAGCTAAAAATCTCTTTTTCAATATAAAATCTTAATAAAATAATTCTTTTGAAGATGTTTTATAATTTTAACAAGTGTTCTAGAATCCCAATAAGGTTAAATTATGCATTGCAAATATATGAAATTTGATCTTCATACAGTGTTTTAAACTCGTCAAAACATTAGACACTCAGGGCTGACAGCTAGTATAAGTTGTCAGCCCTGTTAAAATTCAACCAGCCCGGAGAAAATAGTTGACATTTTTCATTTGCATGTAAAATATTCAAAAATCTGTTTTTCAATTTTGTTTCGTCATTAAGATGTTGTTTAAGTTGTTCTTTTATCATCCACAAATCTCTATGAGATATGTCGAGTCTGAAACATTTTGACGGACGACTCTTCCGAATCTCTGCATGTGGAAAATGCCGAAATGAATTGAAGAAAATAAACAAGTTCATATTTTGTGGGATTTAAACCATTTAACTGCAGAAAATTAACATTTTATGTTACTAGATAATTAAAATGATGTTTAAAGTAAAAAATTGAAGCGGGCACTTGATTATTATTTTAGCATATTTCGATCGGAACAACTGGCCGAAGTTGTACAAATTTTACCGAATCTATGTGTCGCACTGGTCTATGAATCGGAAGAGACATACATGTATGTCAAAATTTTTCAGTCTTGACGAATGTCGCTGGGATTATTCTATATTAGCATGTCTGTGGACTCTGCCTCGCCATGCAATCGCAACTTCTCGGGCCTTTCGTGTTTTTCCGAGCCTGCCGGAAAGGTCCGAGATGTTGCGATTGCCTCGCCATGCTCGAGTGTCAAGCATATTCTACGTGAGCTAAACGCTGTTTTGACCACACAAGGAAAGCGATAGTCTGACAAGAATCAGTCAAAAATTCTTAAAACCCTGATAATGATATTACATACACTTGGCTAAAAAAAATATCCTCGTCCAGTCGGGCGCTCGTACAAACAAATGTGTTCGCCCGTGCCAAAAGTTATGCGTCTCGGGCGGTCGGGCAGACGGTTATTTCAAACACTGCTTCATAGCATAAATCCCATTTACTTAGAAACCAGTGCACATTGAGAAAGAAAAATTGAGAAGGAGAGAAGAAAAAGCATTAAAAAAACATATTTGTTTATTTCCTTTCCTATCTTGGACAATGATGGAAGAGTTTTTTTTTTAATTTCAAACAAAATTCAGTCCTAATTCAATTTTAAAACATTGCAAAATTGACTTCTACATTCCCAGTCAAGTTAAAGGGTGAAGACAGGTAAACACAGCAACAGGTGGCTAATAACAAACAGCTATCAACAAGTACATATTTGGTTGTCCAGAATAAAGTTTGCATACCTGCTTATGTGACATCAAGTAAATGTAATTAACATACAATCCAATAGTTTAAATATCCCCCTCCCACCACCACAAGTATAATATGGATAATAATGGTTTCCAAATTTAATTTCTTACAGCATTAGTTAACTAACTAAAGTAAGTATATTAGATCTAACTGACAGTACATCTTGTCATTGACAATGTTCCATCCTTCCATCCAAAGTTGAAAAGCCCCCCCCCCCCTTTCATTGACAAGTGCCACTGTATACAAAAAACTGAAGATTGTAACAAGAAATCTTTCTTGGTAATCCCTTACAAAATTGCAGTTTACTGACAACACACAAAGTGCTCAGTTCTAAGTTAACTGGGGCTCTGATATGATAAAACAGCTGACACGCTGAGCTAGGGTGTGAGTCATGTCCATAGAGCTGCCCAGTACAGTCTCTCCCTCAATCTAAATCATCCACACCTAGGACTTACATCAGTCAAGCCCAGAACGCTGGAAGCTACTAGTTTGTGTAGTTTATTACTGACACTATCTACATCGGTATGGCTACCATTACATGGAAATGACTTAACTTATATCTGTTTCTTTTTATAAACAACAAGAAGTTTCAAATGGGTCAAGCAAAATTCCTGATTATTTGTCCCCTTGCCAACTCATCTCCAAATGCAAAAGCGTTCTATATTTTTTCAACTCACTTTATAATAATCAACTTGTCAACACTTATAAAAAATTATTATTCAATTTGCTTAATTAATATCTTGTTTTAATTATGATTTTTTTTCACTATCCTTGCAGTAACAAAATACCCCCACCCAATAAACAAACACTTGTATATCCAATGTAATAATAACCTTTTTTCGATTTCATTTACCTGTGATTAATTTCCTCTTATAATAATTAATTTAGTATAAAAAACAATAGATAAGAGCAACCATGTCTTCATTGAAAGTAAACAATGAACAGGAGTTTATGTTTTAAACAAGTTTTGTCCATAAATAAGAGTTCAGAATCACTTCAAAATATTTACATTCAGAGTTTTTCCCCAGAGATGTCAATTTCCTGTCAATACACTTAGCCTTTCATCTGGCGCATGAGCACAATCAAATATAAATGTCATCATGCGTTTTGAATATATTTAATTTGTAAACAGTGTGACCGTTGGACCGAGCGCAGATTTAACACATTGCAGTTTGATTTTTGTAGAAAAAAATTTATTTGAAACGCACACAGTAGGATCCAGCTGATTGCCTACTCAAATCATTAGCTAAAGTTTAACTAAACGTCGCGTGCTCAGTCTACATTATGACGTCATGTTTCAGACGTAAAACGTACACATTTTGTCTTCGGAAATAGACGAAGAGAGTAACGTTATTCCGAACTTTTTTTATTTCTTCTTTCATTGTTTATCAATTTAATTCATATAAATGCCGCGGTAATTAAATTGAATACTTTATTCAGTATCTAAAAGATCAGCTCCTAACGTTAATGTTTTAATGTTTTTATTTTCCATCTGATAATACGATAAGACATACATAGAACAGGTCGTGTTTCTTGATTGAGGCACTATTGAAACTTATCTGGTGTCCTCTTTTATTTCTTTTACTTCAAATTACCATCTATGGAAACACTGGAACATTTTAATCGAGTTTAAGGGCAATAAACATCGATAAGTAGCAGTCAATCAATGACGGAACTAACTTTTTAAAAACAAAATGGCTGCCAATATGGTGGCGCCCAGTGCTGGAAGAAATTTTTTTTGGCCTTAGTACCCCTGATTCAACTTTCATTTTTCACTAATTTTCTTATGTATACGTGTTACCATTAATCCTCGCTTCCCGAGGCGGGCTTTGCCCGCCTCTCGCTGCGCTCGGTATTATTGTAAGATTATCTTAAACGAAACCTTGAAACTTACATAACCAATTTCATATGTACACATGTATGAAAAATAATCTTTAAACCAAATATATTTCTTAATGACAAATTATTTCTTGACAAAGTTTTTGGCACTGTTTTTAGTCACAGAGGCAAACTACATGTAAATAACATAATTTATATGGCTGTTCCATGTATGTTTCATATATCCTTTACTAAGAGCATATATAATGGCTTAAAAGCGACAATACACAAATACTTCATACAAATAGACATCGATATGAATTTAAATATAAGCACTGAATGCTTATTTTTGGATGTCATCGGTCCTATAACACAGTCACACCAAAGCGGTGCATACAAATTATCATATACCCCACAGAAATAAGCATTATACTTAGATATGTAGATGAGCAATACTTAAATAAAGAATACATGTAATATGAATATTAAATTTTTTTTAAAGTAATAACATAAAAGAATTTTTACTTACAATACATGTATTTTGCATTGTGAAGATGACATGTCAACATTATAACTCACAGCATATAAAAAGTTAAGCTCACTTATACTCTTCAATTAATAGATTTATAATACTCCTTGGCAAAAACAATTAACTGCCCAATTAACTCATGATAAACAACTTCCAAGGAATAGACAGTTACACGTTGTTCAAATACAATAACTGGTCAGGATTATTAATATTTTGGTTAGCATATCTTAAAAATTTCAGTTGCTTATTAATTGGTAAAGAGACATCATGATCATAGGCCATGATTGCATAGAAATTGTTCATGAGGGTTTCTTCTGAATCTCTAATTCATACATTCTTCCTCCTATCGTATCAATAAGTCCTTCCTGTTTCATTTTCATTGTTGGCAGTTGGCATCATCATGAACTGCATGCATGGAGCAAATATAGTACACAACAAATTAATCTGACATGACAGTGTAGGCCCCTAGCAAAACTGGACGTTGGGCAACTGAAGGCTGATTTCATTCCAGTAGAGTTACATACTCTAGAAAAGCATGAATGCATGAAAGAGATTAGCACGTTCAAGACACTAGATCTATTTTGTGACTGAAGGTCGATATACAGGGCCTCGGCAACGTAGAACTCGGGAGATTACAAATCGATGTCTATAGATAGCGCACAAAGAGGGCGTCTGCTACAGACGAATATATACAATGGAACGAACAAACACTGTTTACACTTGCATAAGTCGCTGTCCCCGACAAGAACTTTTGTTTATGAATAATTATACAAAATTTATTTTCACATTGAAAGTACATCTCTATCTGGACAATTACAGTCCATTTCGAAGGTCACGACCAAACAAAGGCCGAACCATGCAAATGGACAGCAGCCATCTTGGTTGCGTTGTACGAGTCACCTCGACAAGCGGATCACAAAAATTCCGTAAAATTTGGACCTTACTGGATATCTGTAAATAGAAAGGCATTACAAGCTTAAAGTACTTACATTGTTGATATAATTCGTTGATATATTGCGCCGAAAATTCTTGTCATTCATCGGTAAACGCCCCAAGAAACACGTGCGGAAGGCAACTGCATTCTAGAGAACTTTACAGCGAGCAAACAATAGAGGGCCGCTTAGGTCGGCGCAGAATCGATTGGGCATCCGTCCAAAGTGTCACAGACGGCGAGTCGTTAACTCGCTAAGTGGCGGTCGGAAGGGGATCGGCAGATGGTCATACAAAATCTTGTTCTAGACAAACTCTCGCTATTTAGAGAAACCTTTGTCTTTAAAATAAAAAAGGTTTTAGACAGTTGGTTTTTTGGTCCCATGATCGATCATTAGGCCTATTTCTGGGATTTCTGATGGGATAATATCTTAGCCTGCGAGATTTGTCGAGACTAAAAAATTTCGAAATTCCGAGAAGACATCAGTCAAAATTTTTCAGTCTCGACGAATCTCACTGATCATATAAGTGATGGGATGGAACCTACTTTATAGGGGAAAACCGTAACCCCCCTCCCCTAGAAAATCAATCTAATTTCAATTTCTTTATTGCAGAAGATCCTGCAATATCTCAGTCTAATTATCAAACACTCAGTTGCTCATTTTATTTTGATTGTCGCGTGACGATCAAAATAAAAAGGTGACCTTGAGCAACAGTATAGTGAATGGTTTTTTTAAAGTTTGGACTGGCAACATATATCTCTTATAAAACGAACCACGATGTGTCCACAAAGTATCTTTTAGCTTAATAATATAGATCAGTGATGGAATATTACACATGTTCACCAGGAAGCGACTGACGAAAAAAGAAGAGATTACAGTAAACCGCTTTCCAGTGTCACAGAGCAGTAATCATGAATCCCCGCATACTGAACAGGCGCGTAGCATCGTTTTTGAAAATGTGTATGTGGGGGGGGGGGGGGCAGTTTCATCTAAAAAATCTTAACAAGCCATAAGAAAAAAAGACAGCTTCCCAAAATCATCAAAATCCTGAACCGTGGGGGAGGGGAAGGGGGGGGGGGTAAATGTACTATAACTTCAATTTCAATCTTAATTTCCTTGTTTTCATTTCAATATTTTACATACTCCTAAAAAAAGTGGTGGGGGACTCCAAACTCCATGGTAATTAAATTTTTTAGATGTAAATTTAACAAAAATGTTTGCTGCGAGAAAAAGTAATTAGGGTGAGGGGCAGACCCCCATTAAGCAGTGTCATAAGCATGCAGCACTAATGTTCATGCATATTTCATAATGACTTGCTGCTTAGACTGATCATATAAGACAAGCTTAGTTAGAATTGTCATATTCTAGTTAATACAAAATTCTTTAAATTCATTATTAGATTAAAAGGCTGAATGGTCGTGGCCATACTGAAACTAAACTTATCTCCTTCAGAAAAAGAACTCGATATAAAGATGGATCAAGTATTCAAACTTTAAACCTAAGAATTAGACATTTGATTTGTTTCTTGACTCAATAATGTAGTTTGTGACCAAAAACCCTAATTTGAATTTTAAGAAATGAATAGTCCAGATATATTAATAAAAAATTTTGATTTTTGAAATTAATCGTCATGCTGAAAGATAACGAAGTGTTAATTGGTTTTTGTTATTTACACTTCCATGCACGCAAGATCCGCATGTCCGGCTTGGTAACATACAACCCAGGGTGTGGATCAACAGGCGTGGATTTCTTATAATTTATTTGTTCGGCAGCTGGTCAAAGTTGTCAAATCAGGCGTTTTACACGGATTTCAAGTGTATACATGCTTAAAAATCGGTTGTGTTATCATTTTTTTAAAAACATGAATTCTCACGACGCACATTTATAGAAGCTTCGATCCTTTTGAGGAAACATATATCAGGGAGGAATTCATTTTAGGTCATCCGTCTTACATGTAATTAATAATTATAATTTCAGCGGCGTTTTGATTTCCAAGGAGATCGAGGTACTTATTCATTTATGCAGTCAGAAAGTTTAAATCACTTTTTTATCTAATAAATTTCGTGCAGTTTTGAAAAAGAGCTTTCATTTTCTTTTCTTTTTATATGGATTTCCTTCTAGCTGTTACCGGCAACAATAGCTATAGACCACGGCACATTCAGTTCGTTAGATGTTCAAATTATTTTCTATGTAAAATTTAAAAATGATACATGACGTTATCAGTTTTATTTATATACTGAAATATGCATGTTCTTTATATCCTATAATATATGAAATCAATTTGTAACATTAAAATTAATGGTACACATATATATGGACGACTATGTACAGTATATTTTTTCGATGGAAGTTTTTTTATCTAGATCGGATCAGAAACGGATAATTTATTTTTTTTCAAGGGGATAGGGGTATTTTCATCATGAAGGATACAAATGTTTATATATACCCATAAAGGAATTAATTTTTGATGAGTTTTTGCATGAAATATATTTGTTTTACAAGTTGGCATTATCTCAGACAATCGCTGAAAACCTACGGTCAGTCTCGCTCTGACTAACGACATCTCGGAATTCCCTCTACCACATAATATGTTTACTGTTCAAAACAGAATTGTTGTGGTTTTTGAGTTGCTGTTTTTTGTTTGTTTTTTTGTGTTTTTTTTTTTGTGAGTTAGATATTTGCCTGAATTTTGTCAAAGTAAGGAAGCACAGAAGCAAACTCATGACAAGGATCAAAGAGCATTATATTGAATTAACCCCCCCCCCCCCCCCACTCCCCAACCCCCCCCCCCCAAAAAAAAACAACAAACAAACAAAAAAAGAACTGTAGGTCGATTGCATTTTAAAACAATTTAACGCAGTTTTTTAAATTATAAAGTAACCTTGTGCATGAGTACGCATGAGCAAAAATTGTGACAGACAGTGATTAATTTATAGGTGTAGTTTATATCCACCCACAATATTGACCCGGGGCATCTGCGTCATGTGCAGGTATGACTCTCGTGGGGAACTCATTGTACGACATTTTAAGCATTAAGCTATGAATATGCCCCGTTTTGTTTTTTCGTTTTTTTTGTTTTGTTTTTTTTTTTTTTAGTTTTTTTTTTTTTTTTTTTTTTTTTTTTTTTGGTTGGTGGGAAAAAATATTTTTTTTTTTTTTTTTAGCGGGGATGGGATATTGGTAACTGTGGAACCCCAAGCCCTGGAACAAAAAAAAACCACAAACCGCCAAAATTTACATAACTGCAATTTGTGTTAAAGATTATTTTGTATAAAATAAATACTGTGGCCAAAAGCGCATTCGTTGTCACGAAACCCACTACGATACACGAGTTATCGTTCGTGGCCGCAAGGCGTCGCTCTTCTTTAACGTCACGTCTATTCTTGTGTAAAGACCTCGTGAAAATGGCAGACACAAAGCTCTATGACATTTTAGGCGTGAATAAGAATTCTTCTGAGGGAGAAATAAAGAAGGTAATACGCTCGTATATATAGATAAATATTTTCCGTTAAAAATAAGGGACTTATAACATGATTTAGGTCAACCGGCCCAAACACGCGGTGGAAGGAAGTTATGGTTCTTGGTACATACATTGCTAACAGGGTTTCTTTTCTAGAAGAATCTCACTTATTTTAAATGACGAAATAACTAAAATGAGAGAGACTTTTATGATCATTATTTTGTGCAATAAATTTTTGTCGCATGAAATGTAAACAACCAGGTAGGAGTGAATCCCAAACACGCCAAGCTTGAGCTGTGCCCTTGCTTTCATTTTGAGTATGGGGAAATCAGTAGAACAGTGTAATGGGTGTGTATTACTATTTGATTGTATTGCAACATGTTTATCATTTAAATGTGTCTAATATATGCTTAAAAGGGTTCTTATTGAAATCCTAATTGACATAAAAACGTCAGGTTTAGACTTGGTAACAGTTTCTTGGATATGTTTGAGATCAGCTGTTTGGGGAATTTTCTCTCTAAAGGAGTGGACAGTCATAGCCTTCCTCCTCTTTAATTGCAAACCTCAGCATTTCTATTGGTAAATGTGTTAATTTTGGAATCAATGATGTTTCAGACGTCAAATTTACTCAAGCCAACAGACAAATCTTACAGAATTACAGTCAACTCGTAACCATGCAAACTGACTCTTGCCCAAACAGACTTGTAATCAAATTGTCGAGTAAAAATGACTTCAATTATAATACTATGCCTTCCTTCAAAGATTGAGAAGAATTTATCAATTAGTCAAGCTAATTAATCATTTTTTTAAAGAAAGATTTCATGTAAACAGAAATTTTCTATCAAATGTTGATATGGGGACCTCTTTGGCAAACTTATAAGAGATGACACTATATTATCAAGAATTCTACATTCATTTATCTCATAATTTTTTTAATTATTGTAATTATATCAAAACCTAACCTTAACAGATTATCTTTTACATTTACAACCCAAGGATCATTGTTTACCACCGGACCAATGGATTATTAGTCTGTTTGGGTACGAGTTGGTTTGGGTACGACTTTACTAGACTCCATCTTACATTAGTGCATTAGTCTGCACAAGGAAATCACCACTAATTCTGATTTTTATAAATTTCAGTGTATTTACTTTCAATGTTTTCACAGTCAGACACTTATTTGCTTCAGACTTCCCACTTTGCAAGTGAAGTATGTACATGTGTGCTAAATTAATGTACAGTTGCCATTGTTACCTGTAAAGAAACCTCAACACATTACCTGGGCTGCGTTCAAGATCGTAGTGCTCAGCTAGTCTAGCCGCTAGGTCGTAGATATCTAGGTCTATTGAACGAACCACTAGGTTAGACACTAGGTCTCTGATTTGAAGTTGGAAACATTCAACTAAATACTAATTATTACATCGACATGATTTGTTAATTTCAAGCAGAAATATACATGTTAAAGTTCGTTATAACTTGTAGGATGAAAAAGACATCACTAAATTATTATATTTCATATTTGTAACAAAGTGGTAACTAAGGTGGCCATCTTGATTTTGATGCTTAGCATAAAATATTTAGGCTACTACATGTAATATCTACGGCTAGCGGCTAGGCTACCTTACCGTTCATGTACGTTGCAGCTACGATCTTGAACGCAGCTGTGGCTAGTGCAGGTTTTAAGAGAATTTTAGAAGCAGCTGTGCATAATAGTATCTAGTAAAATGTCTGAAAATTTTTTTGGTTAGGTATTGAATACCTGTATTTGTAAAGAATATGTGTTATAAGAAATTAGGTTCAAAAGCCCAATGAATAAAGTCGAAAACTAATGTAAATGTTGGCAAATTAATGTACAGTTGCCATTGTTTCCTTTAAGCAAACCACAACACTTAAACTGGCTGGTGCGGGTTTTCAAGAGACTGTGCATATAAATGTTTGAGAATTTTTTTGGTTTGGTATCTTATATTTTTAAAGAATGTTGTATCATAAGAAATTCAGTTTGATTCAATAACTTAAGTTAAAAACTAAGGTACATTTTTGCCAAGCATTTTTGTAGAGTTACTGCAGTTAATGACTTGCTATACTCCTTTCAAACATTCTTTTACAGGCCTACTACAAGTTGGCAAAAGAATATCATCCGGACAAGAACCCAGAAGCAGGAGAAAAGGTATCCACTACAAGTCATTTACAGAGATCAAATGCTGTGCTGTATTATTTTGACCAACCAAAATTTAGTAATCTAATTATTTTCAAAAATAAAACTCATAACTTTATTTTCTTCACAGTTTAAGGAAATAAGTTTTGCCTATGAGGTTTTATCCAATCCGGAGAAGAAGGAGACTTATGACAGATTTGGTCTTCAAGGCCTGAAAGAAGGGGGTGGGGGATCAGGTATAGAATGATTGCTATCATTGTAAAACATTATCTTTGTTTTTGAAAGAGTCCTAGGTATACAATGTTTGATCTATTAAAATGTAATGACTTTGAAAAGAAACTGATAATGCAAACTCTTGATGATGTGAACATGTTGCCTTAATGCAGGTACATGTATTTCATTTTACCTATTTAGTTTGAAATATCATATGGTAGTGTTTTATGGCATAGATAACTGATTATGTTTTGAATTGTAGGAGGTTTTCCTGGAGACATTTTTGGTGACCTCTTTGGTGGTATTTTTGGGGGCGGGGGAGGGCCATTTGGGATGGGGGGAATGGGCGGTCGGAGAGGTAGACGTAGAGGAGAGGATACCCATCACCCACTCAGGTAAATCACACCCTAGTTATAAATACTGTAGACATATTTTTTTCCATGGGGTCATAATTCCGCGGAATCACAATATCAAACTAATCCGCGGGTAAAAATTTACACGGATTCTTTGAATGAAAAAAAAATCATTTGAATAATTATTATTAGATTTAGTTCTGAGCGATTTTCATTACCTAGAATTTGTCCAACTTTGGACTTAAATTGTAAGAACTGTTCACAGTGAACAGTAATTATCGGTTGTGCACTGGTCGGTAGTCATTAGTTAGCCGTCAAGATGTTACGATGCTGGCTAAAATCGTCTTGTGAAACACCACATCTTTAATTAACTGTCAATTTATGGGTTCACAAATCGTTTAAATTATGAGTTGATCAGTTTTATCAATTAAAAGTCGGAGCACAAAGGGATCTGAAAATTGCAGTAAAAATACGGGTCTTAGCGTGTAGTTAATTGGGTCATTGAAAGACAGACCCGCTTGGGGCTATTTGTCGTCCAACACGTGCCGTTATCTCAAGCTGGGAGAAGTTTAAATTTCATGCAAGTAAATTTACAGAAAATTCAAATCTTTAGGAGATTAAATTATTTATTATGTGAATTCTCAATACAAATTTGTTTGACAGTTTTCATAGATAAAAACGATATACATTGGGTATACATATATGCAAGTGTTATATAATGTAGTAACTTCCGATTATCCTTATTCATGTAATGCAATTTCAAAATTTCATTCCAAAATGCACTTTAAGTACACTGGGCAAAAATTCTGCGGAAAATTTGTGCCCGCGTTCATAGCGTAAATTAATACCACGCGGACAAAAGTACGTCTACAGTAATCTGTTTTTGTGACATTTTTTTTAACTTTGAAGAATACCTGTTGGCAATAGCCTTGTTCTTGTCATTTAAAGTTAATAATTTCTTGTTTTTGAAACTATTTTTCTTGTTTAATATGAGACCTGCAAAATACAAATAGAATTGTTTGTTTGGAATTGCCTCCTTCCTCATAGAAATACCTCCCCCCTCCCCCCCCCCCCCCCAATATATAATTAGTTAAAATTCAAGTTTGAAAAAAACCCTCCCTCCCTTCTGTGTCCAGAAACCTCTAGGTGGCAAATCTAAGCAAATATTTTTTATTTTAGGATGGCCTGATCTTTGTTAAATTTATGTTTATTAGGAAACCTATTGAGTGTAAGTGAGTCAAGAATGAATTTAAAATTCTTTTTTTTTTTTTTGCTCATGTCCTTCATTTAGTGAAAGAATAATTTAGATTTTCAAGAAGATTATTAAATATTTTTTGTTTTAAATTTCAGAGTGTCTTTAGAGGACCTTTATAATGGGAAAACAGCCAAGTTACAACTAAGTAAAACAATTATCTGTTCCAAATGTAAAGGGTAAGTCCTCCTGTTCACTCATACGAATATTATACATATCCTCTGAATTAGGTTTTCTGTGCCCATACATGGCAGTGTTGAAAGTTGAGGCATTTTTATTTCAATATCCATACTTACCTGCATCAACTATTTGCAATGTGCCCGGGCTCCTACGAAACCCACATATTTTTTTACTTTTCCATGTTTGCTGACATTAGTAAGATTTTGACGTTGAACTGTATATGTATTTGAATCAGAGTGAAATTGTGATACAAACATTGAATAACATTGTATTGAGGATCATGTCAAAAGTCAGATTCAGTTTATCCATTAAACTGGGGCTTAGGCCAAATAAAAAAATACTCCTGTTTTCTGTTGCCCGACCAACCCTTATTTTACATTGTGACCCTAATAGATTTTATTTGATCATGTGTTGATCGGTAACTTTGCCAAAATTTCCCCAGAAAGAGAAGTTGAAGTTGTTCTGTCCTCTGAGTTCACAATTGTGTAAATTAAACTCAATGCAAAAGAATGATAGTAAACTTATTGAAAGACATTTTCACTGCTTGAATTAACCCTGTAGATTAATAACTCACGACAATCTTAGCTTCAGGGGGTTATAAATACAGGTGATGGAATTTTTTGGTCAGGTGACAGGAAACAGGGATATATTTTTTTTTGGCCATATTGACTAGAGACAAATGAGGCTTCAAGAAGTTTTTAATACCGAAAAAATCAGAGAGAACAAGACTACAGATGATAATGTTTGAGGCATCACTAAGATGTCTAGGATTTGGAAACATTTATCGTGTGCTGGTTTTCATATGCTAACACTAGAATTAAACTATCGGTGATTTAGATACAGACATTGTTGAGCCTTTAATTTTTTATACTTTCATATACATGAATAAATTTGAATGATGCATTGACCACTATTTTAGATATCTAAATTAAGTTATCAGTTTTAGTTTGTATCTAAATTTGATGCTATTTTACAGTGCTGGTGGTAAACCAGGAGCCATGCAGAAATGTAGGACATGTAATGGGCGCGGTCTGAAGATAACGATGCGACAGTTAGGACCAGGGATGGTGCAACAAATGCAGTCAGTGTGTCCAGACTGTCATGGAGAAGGTAGAGTGTCACGTTTTAAACAAACAAGGCTTACTAGAGCATTAGTATTACCCATCCTCCGGAAATTCAATTTTTATTTTGAGGGTCCTCGACACCCAGTGACTTAACTTTCTATGATAGCATATCACAACATGGTGATTTCAACCCACTGTTGAACTGTTTATATTGTCAAATTTAGATATCTATCTTCAGAGTCCTGCAGGTCCCAAGTTCATATAGCATGCAACAAGTTTTGAGGGGTATAATGTTGTTAACCCATCTGTCAGCCAGTCAGTCTTTCTTTTTGTCAGCGCACCTTCTCTTAAACCATTTCATGCACATTGTCTTGTGATACTTCCTAGGTATTTAGGACACAATGTGTAGAAATTCATATTACTAGGAAATTTTGATTCCATTAATTTTCTGGGAATTTTGGCCCTTGTGAACTTAGAATTTTGGCCATAAATTAAATTTAGTACATGTACAGGTAATGAAAATATTTGAATATTGTAAACTAAATTTATGATATTTTGAATGTTTAACTTAATAGAAACTCAATGTATTTGTTAATCTGTATGAAATTTAAAGTGGAGAGGTGAAATGTTACTTTGTATAAGATTTGTCTTTTTGTCCAATTTTCACTTAATTATGACCGTAGTTCGATCTCAAAATATGAATAATCATAAAATGGTACAAACCAATTTGTAAGATTATCTAATAAAGAACAATTACATGTGTTGCTCAAATGGTATGTTGTCATATTTATGTCATAGAAGGCCCTTTTTTATATGTTTGTTGACGATAATCTTTGTTATAATGATGATAAAGGAATTGTCCTTTGTGATTGCAGGTGAAATCATTAATGAGAAGGATAGGTGTAAAGAATGTAAGGGGAAAAAAGTTACAAATGAAACCAAGATATTGGAAGTCCATGTGGACAAAGGAATGAAAGATGGCCAAAGAATCACCTTTAGAGGGGAGGGAGATCAGCTGGTAAGTTGTCATCACAGATGAAGCAGTCTGATAAGACCCAGAATTAGATTTATAACACTCACTTTTGTCCAAGAATGATCATGTACATAAACACTCATTCATATTTTCAATGATCTGAATTTCTCAAATGAGGAATGAATGTTTCAAACGTAAAAATGAAAATGAAATTCATTTCTTTAATATGTACAGTCGGATGCATGTTTTGAACGTGTATATAAAAGTAGATTCTTTTTTCAATGGCATAACCTTTTTTTAATTTTATGGAAAATGCATTAAAACTTGCATTGATGTTACCTTTAACAAGTTAAGCATGGGATTGGGAACCTTAATTTAATTTTTATGCATAGTTCATTAACAACTTCTTTCTGTGTTTATGACCAAGTTTGCTTGTTTTTGTCAGCCGGACATAGAACCAGGGGATGTGATCATTATCCTGCAACAGAAGGAGCATGAACTGTTTACACGCAATGACAATGACTTATACTGTACAAACAACCTCTCTCTGACAGAGGCTTTGTGTGGTTTCCAGTTCACGTTAAAGCATCTAGACGGCAGAGATCTAGTGATAAATAGTCCGCCAGGAGTAGTCGTTAGTCCAGGTAAGTCAAAGCTTTGATTGTCAGAGATCAATGATCATGACCGGGACTCAAGTTCGACTTTTGCACTAAAACATTTCTGTAATCTTTAATTTTAAAAAAAGATGAGAAAATTGAATTTTTAAATTAATTTTTTTAACAAATACAGATGCATTACAATTTAATTTAAAATGTCTTTTTTAGGGTCAGTACGATGTGTTGTGGGGGAGGGAATGCCATTTTACAGGAATCCCTTTGAGAAGGGAAATCTCTTGGTTAGATTTGACATCACATTTCCACCAGAGAACTTTGCCCCTCCTGAAGACCTACAGGTATGACACCCATATTATTTTATAAAGTTGTACACTTCAGCGCATATTTTCATTGCCATTAACTTTAACTTGATTTTGGAAATTAAATTGTGGCAAATTTTTTGACAGAAACTAGAGAAACTGCTCCCACCAAGACCAAAAATAGAAATTCCAACAGGTGAAGATGTTGAGGAAGTGGATCTAGTGGAGTTTGATGAATCACGGAGTCAAGGAGCCCGGCGGGAAGCTTACGATGACGACGATGACGACGACCATCCTGGTCATGGACCCAGAGTGCAATGTGCACATCAATAACGACGGGATGTTTTAGGACAACTTTTTAATTTTCTGTTCAAGGGGGATCGTTTTATTGTTTTTTTCGAACAGTTTTTCGTTTTCAGAAAAGATTTTGATTTTAAATTAGGAGGGGTTAAGAACACTGAAAATGCATTTTATCAGAAAAAGGAAATATCATTAGCCCTTAATGCAGATAAAATTTCAAATGTTTCTAAATGTCTCCTTTTCATTGTAAAGGCTGATTTACCTCCCCTTTTGCTGAGCTTTCCATTGTACTATAGTTGTTGTATTGAATTTTGTGAGCATTGTTTTATTATCATAGACATTCTTTAAAATCAGATATTGAATGTTTCATTATCATAATATACTGACAATATACAAGTTACCCAGTCTTATTGTACAATAAATTCAGACCAATAATGGAATTCATTGGCCATCTGCAGACTGAACAATTTTCATACATCTATAGCAGCTCCTTCAAAAGACATTTGTACAATTTTACCATTATATGGTGCCTAGTAAACAGCAGTATGAAGTGAAATTGAAGTGAAGTTGCCTATTTACACTTGTATTTATTACCAAACTGTATAGTCCAACGTTATAAAGTAAACTTTGGTTAATGCTTTGAAGGCTGTGAATGGTACATCAATTCGAGGCATCTTTATATTAGATATTAAAGGAGATAACACCAACATTTTGTAAAATCAAAATTTCAAGGGGAAAGAACACTGAATCCCTGCTAATTATTGTTATATATTTGGATCTACTGATAATATACATAACATCTCCAATTAATTACTTTCCAAGAGTCTTGTCAAATTTGTTTTGTATCCAATAATTGAACAATGATGCATGTGCCTGTATTTTTTGTTTATAAATTTTTTTATCAGCCCACCTTAAACAGCCAAGAAATTGAGTGGGTTACATATGAATCGTTCTTTAGAACAGCTGAGAAGCACCACATTTCTATGTATGTCGTACATTGTACATTGTGACAATCCACAATGACAGTGTTGATAACTTTTAGAACAAAACAAATAAAAAAATTTTTTCTAACCATGTGCTGCATTTTTTTTATGTCTTTGATTACGGTAAAAGTCAAAAAAGGGTAAGTGTATGCTTAGGCAATAGAAAGTCAAATCACTTTTATATTTATATGGGAAAATACAAGGTGAGGCAGGATACAATTTGGTTGAACAATGATGTTAAAAAAAAAATTGGCATATTGTTTAGCATAACCTTCAACTAAGTCAAGGTCGTAACAAACCTCTGTAAAGTATTGTCCAGATAGTATAATTTTATTCTCTTTAGATCAATCCTACTTTGGCTTTACTGAAAGACTGCAGAGGATAAGGGTAGTGCAGTGACCTTGACCAAATTATCTTTGTTAATTGTCAAAGTCGTAGCAGACCTTGCCCGGACTCTTGTTTTCTTTGCATAGCAATATCAACTTAATACTGCACACGTAGAAGCAATATCAACTTTATACTGCACACGTAGAAGCAATATCAACTTTATACTGCACAAATAGGAGCAATATCAACTTTATACTGCACATGTAGAAGCAATATCAATTATATACTACACACATAGGAGCAATATCAACTTTATACTGCACACGTAGAAGCAATATCAACTTTATACCGCACACATAGAAGCAATATCAACTTTATTCTGCACACATAGGAGCAATATCAACTTTATATTGCACACATAGAAGCAATATCAACTTTATACTGCACACATAGGAGCATTATAAACTTTATACTGCACACGTAGAAGCAATATCAATGCTATACTACACACATAAGAGCAATATCAACTTTATACTGCACACATAGGAGCAATATCAACTTTATACTGCACACAGAGAAGCAATATCAACTTTATACTGCACACGTAGAAGCAGTATCAACTTTATACTGCACACAGAGAAGCAATATCAACTTTATACTGCACACGTAGAAGCAATATCAACTTTATACTGCACACGGAGAAGCAATATCAACTTTATACTGCACACGGAGAAGCAATATCAACTTTATACTGCACACGTAGAAGCAATATCAACTTTATACTGCACACGTAGAATCAAATATCAATGCTATACTACACACATAAGAGCAATATCAACTTAATACTGCACATGTAGAAGCAATATCAACTTTATACTGCACACGTAGAAGCAATATCAACTTTATACTTCACACGTAAAAGCAATATCAACTTTATACTGCACATATAGGAGCAATATCAACTTTATACTGCACAGGTAGAGTGCTTGTTGGGTGAGCTTGTGCAATGAGCTTAAAAAATATATCTTAATCTAATAAAGGGGACAAAGCATATAATCTGAAAAGCTTTTCATCCTAATATCCTTTATTATATATTTATATTTACGGTATATTTATAATTCTCAAGTCTGTACCAATAACTCATGGATCTTTTGATAACAAAATTTAAGGGAAATCTTCCCAGTTCATGTAGAACAGTAGAGTTTGTTGCAGATCTACGCATACCAAGTACATTTTATGATTTGCAAAACTTAAAATGCAATTTATCCAGCAGTGTGTGAATATAAATTGAGTGACGCGCGTTATAGTGTATTGGAATATATTTTGTCAATTGCACAACCAGGGATATGAATTTTTTTGGCTAATGGATTATAATATCTCCAAATTTTAGCTCCATACAATAAAATAGGTTTAATAGTATGATAAAAAAAACATGAATTGTGGTTTTGAGATGAGACTATAAAATAATGTGTTTAATACAAATTTATTATATTAATAAAAGTACATATAATTGGTATCACAGTTTGGGTTGGAGAGATTCAGGAAACGTCCGCTCAAAGTCGGGGATGACTTGACCATCCCCAGCAGACGTGTTGACCCAGTGGTGCCCAGCCACAACCATCCTGTTCATTAATGGATACCTTTTGGGAAGGTCTTCCAGGGAACATTTCAGGGTTAAGATTGGACTCTCACCAATTCTGTCCGGTTCCTCGGGGTATAATTCATCACCTTTAGTAAAAAAAAACAGCAACTCTGGTCAATATGTATTCATCACATGGAAATTCAGATGAAAGAGTTTTATTAAAATCTTAATTCGGGAATTTTTCAGGATTACTGGTAGTCCCATAACACTTATGTTGTCTGTTAAAATGTACACACTTAAAAAAATCTATATGGGTATTCCACCAAATACCGGTAAATGGCAAAATACCCTGTGCATTACTTCTTTCATTTGGGAAGACTTTCTTATTTTGCAAATCTACCATAGTAAAATAGGATAGCAGCAACAAATACCCATAACCAAGGCATTTATAGTAAAAATGGCAAACTAGTAAAATGTAAGCAGGCTGATTCAAAGTTATTGGCAACTAAAAGGTTCTCTCAAAAATCACAAAAACATCTTGTATATGATTAAAAGTTGGTCAACAGAGTTGTGAAAGTGAGAACGTAGGCTGACCTGGATACACAACAACGATACCATCCTCACACCCAACAACAACAGGAAAGTACTGTCTGACACGATGTTTGAGGGCCCTATCCCAGTTAAAACGATGAAGGTCCTCAACCTGTTGAAAGTGGAGGAGCCTGTGAACCTCATACACCTGGGGAGGGGCAAGAAGGCCCTTAGAACGGGAGTATTCGCTCAGCAGAGTGTCCGGGGCTATCCACTGGAGATGGAAAACATCACATAAAGGATAGAATAAAGCATGTACTGGCAGAACAATTCGTCCATAAATTACGTTTTTCCAAACCTTTGCATTTTATGCAAATTGCAAAATTGATATTTACAAATAATGGGCATTATTAAAAAGTATTTCATTTTCATCATCGTTGAAACATTTACTAGAAGCCATTTTTATTGGTTAAGTTTGTGTACCTTTAAATGCACAGTCTCATTGTTGTCGTGCATAGCCTCTGGAAGGTGGTCCACTACACACATGAAAAAGGCTGTGTCATATCGTCGCCTCGCTCCCTTCCCAGTACTTGATAGAGTCACTGGAGTCAACCAGTTCGTCCACTCGGACAAAGACCATACGTCTGGAATCACATTGAGAGTACGGCACATTTTTATGAACTCTAATGGGTTTTTATCCACACGTCTCCTCCACTCATCTGATACCTGAGTTTCCATGGGAACACTTGTACCCCAAACTGGCTTCCTGGGATAATCTGAGTTTAAGTGTGACTTGTCCTCAATACTTCTAGCAATAAGAACACCAGATTCTTCAAACGTTTCACGTATAGCACAGATCCTGAAAGCTAGCTCACTGGGAATGCGCTGGAACTCTTGGTCTCGTGTTCTGCTGAACATTGGGGGGCCAGTTCCAGCCGAAGTCAGATATTTAAGCAGCTCTTTGCTCTCTGATTCGCCAAATTTCTTGTAGAGGTCTAGCCATTCTGCCGAAAAGTCAGCGTCTTCCGCTATACCCCCAGGAAAAACATACACATTGGGCATGAACTTGCTTTTGGTTGACCTTTTCAGCATCAGCATCTTGTAGTTGTATTGCGATTGCTCTGCACCTGTACCTGCCAGCTGCAAGCCTCCGCCGTTTACACCATTCGGTATAAGTTTAGAAGTCTTTGCTACTACAAGCAACGTTGCTGCTTCTCGCCAATGCTTCAGTACAGCTGCCATTGTAGAAAAGTGATGATAAATCTGGATTTTGAACCTTTCGTTGTTTACACAGTTTGTATATAAAATCGAGGTCAATATGTTCTTTTGAGAAAACAGTAAACCATTTCAAGTTTGAGTTATACCGTGCGTGATCAACATACCTACACTTTAACTCAGATATGTTTAATCTTCTTTTATTGAAGGAATTATTTTTCTTGACTTATTTTCATTTTCACTTTTTACTTTCACTTTCTTTATTTTCAGTTTGTCATCTCAACGTCGCCGATTGGTCTTGTGATTGATCATTCAAACATGGCAGCCTATCGAGTCGAGTAAGAGAAAGTAGAATTTTTAAAGACCTTTATCCTTGTCATTCATGTTTAGATTAAGACTATTTACCTTTTTTTATCAGGCCTGCATTTTGCCGCGGGGAACACACCTTGAGAGTTCCTGCTGAACTATTCACGGAGAACAGAAAACGTCTGGCTGAAAGACTGAGAGCCACCAACAAAGTTCCAGCAAGGGCATATGTACTCCTCCAGGGTGGGGAATCAGAAACCAGGCACTGTTCAGATCATGAACCCATTTTTAGACAGGCAGGTTTAGTATTTTTAAATTAATTTAAATATGAATTTGAGCTGATCATAGACGTAGTTTTGAAGAAACAGACTTACGGTTTGAACTGAACTAAACTATTCAAGTGAACTCAGATCGCAATTGGGGATTCTCTAAAGGATAATATTGCCAGTGTCCACAATGCAGAAAAGACCTTTTTTTGTATTGTGGACTTCAGCATTGCGAGTTGTCCTCGGTGTTAAGTTTTTATCTAGTACAATGTAAGTAGTTTTGTATCATTTATCTGAAATGACAGAACTAGGAGTAAGTGGTGCATACTATAAACCGGTATATCTTCTACGACCTAGTCATAACCTAGCCTCTATACGATCTTGAATGCAGTATAGATATGGTGAAATGTAAAAGTCAAATGTGTAAACCAACTGTTTACTTAATTTAGACCAATAATTGAAATAAAGATGCATATATTATAACAGAAAAAATTACATAACCTGCTCCTATGAGTTTAACTGTATACAAGGAAATATTCCCTTCCGTTTTATTTTTGCCCCTTTAGCCCTCGATCATTGTCAGCATGCAGGCAAGTTTTAGACTGGTGAATTCAAATGTCTCAAATTTTCTCTCACATACAACTGTGTCAGGACGAATTGAAGACAGTGTGAAAGTGTTCACAAGTGTAGAGGGGCAAAAATAACAAAACATAAAAAAATTTCTGGTTTTTTTGCTGCATTGCCCATAAATTTTTGGTTTTAATGATTGCTCATGGTGCCATTTTGATAAAAGTGTAGTATAGAGACAGTTTGGTTGCAGAAAGTACCGGTATTCAACAAAGATAAAAGTTCAAAATATAAACATTTAATGAAAACATAATCTCAGAAAATAGATTTTCCGTCAACAGGAGTCGTACTTTCACTGGGCGTTTGGGGTGGAGGAACCTGATTTTTATGGTGCCATTGAGGTAGACACCGGGAGAGGAATTCTCTTCCCACCTAAACTTCCTGACGCCTATGCTGTTTGGATGGGAAAGTATGTTATGTTGTTTTCAAGTGATACATTAACAAAACATCTTAGTTGATGAATTGATTTTTTTTTTACACAATTTTGATTTTTTTTTTAACACATTGAACACTTTCCCAGTAAATCTTGATTTTTAGGTTGCTGGATGTAAAAGACTTTCAGGTCCGATATGGTGCGGATGAAGCATTTTGGGCAGAGGATGTAAGAATTTGATATCTCAATTAATTTTTCTTTTACATTTTGAAAAAAAACATCTGATACTTGTATAATTAACTTCAGGGTACAGAATCTGAATTTCTTTGTGTATTATATTTATTCCACAGTTAGCCAAGGTATTCAAAGAGAAGAAGGCATCCCTCCTCCTGACGTTAGTAAGTACTCATTCAGTGGCTGATTCTCAAACCAATGTCGGATTGAATGATTTACAACCAGTTTAAGATTATATTCATATTGCTTCATTTATCGTTTACAATATTTATTATTAATGCTTGATGGGGCATTTCCATTATTTGATGTAGGATTAAATTCAAAATGTTTATAATGTTTTTGTTAATTGTAAATAGTGTGGTGTTTGTAATCAGAATGTTTATTAAGTGTTTGCCTAGGAACACTTATTTGAAATCCCTTTCAAATAGAATAGAAAAATAGAATTAGAAATAATGAAAACACATCTTGGACAGTTTCAGACATTTCACTTCACAAATATCTAATGAAATGAAAAGCTGCAATTATTGAAGCAAAGAAATGCTCCACCACTACTCAAATTGGTAATATTACTCAAAGTATCAAGATTCTTGCGACCGGATTGGCGCTTGATAGGAATAGACAATTTCTCTTCACAACCTAATGTTGTTGTGGGGATGGATCCAAACATTTAGACATTTTACGTGCAATACCTTCATTGTGGATCTTTTGCATGCCGTCCTTCCCTAAGGTCTTGCTCATCAATTCGCCTGTAGATTTCAATCTTTTATTGATAATTATTACCTAGTCAAAGGGATTTTGTTGTTTTATAACAAATTAAACATTTTCGTCTCTTTTGTATGTGTATTCAGGTTTGAAAGTGATCTATTGAACTGCCGGTCAATAGACTGCGATCTATCAGACTTCCGGTCAATAGACTGTGATCTATTGGCCCGCTGGTCAATAGACTGCGATCTATTGGACCGGCAATGTATTTTAGAAAAAGTGAAATTATTACAAGATTAAAAGATAACTTTATTTTGTTTATTTTACTATTGTTCTTAAAATTTATCTTTTAGGTCATCTTGGTATTAATTAACAATGACCTGAATGCATAATGGTATGAAAACCTTCTGTAATTTATAATTGTGAACACAAAAAAATAAAAACGAAATTAGGTAATAAAACAATTATTTAATGCCTGAACAGTCAATAGACCCGAATTTTTCCCTTGGTGCAGGGAACAGCTCAATATGATCTATTGCCTTCGGCTGTTGGCCTCGGGCAATAGATCATCCTGAGCTGTTCCCTGCACCTCGTGAAAAATATTCGGGTCTATTGACTGCTCAAGCATTAAATAATTGTATAATATATCCCACCTCTCCTCTTTTCTTTCTTTTATCATGGTTATTGAGTTTATAATAAATTTATTTACAATGCTGGGTTTAGCATTTGAATTTGAAAATTTATGGATTATTGTGATTCTTATGTAATATTGTGGAATTTTTATCCTAATAATGATTCTAAATGTGATGTTTTCAATTGTATCTTTATTCTAGAGAGGGTTGAATACAGACAGTGGGAATTACTGCAGAGAGGCAGCTTTTGATGGAATCAGTGAGTAAGTATAATCAACCAATCAGGAATCAGTGAGTATAATCAACCAATCAGGAATCATTGAGTATAATCAACCAATCAGGAATCAATGAGTATAATCAACCAATCAGGAATCAGTAAGTTTAATCAACCAATCAGGAATCAGTGAGTAAATATAATCAATCAATTAGATAAACTTGGAAGTTTAGTAATTTTTGATGAATGAGTTAATTGCTACACACAAAGTTCTGAGTACTTTGTATAATTAAAAAAATCTGTTTCTTGATGCAATGGAAATAAACTGCAATCTAATGTGGTCTACATCATTATTAACTTAAAAGTTGAGGACCTAAAAACATTTTTATCAGTGTATGAAGAGTCCTTAGGATGCAAACACTATTTTTAGCTCACCGAGACGAAGTCAAGGGGAGCTTATGCTATACCCCCGGCGTCGGCGTTGGCGTACGGACCTGCTTAAAGTTTTTGTTGCAGGTCCTGTATCTAAGCTATTACTTGTCCTATCTTCACCAAACTTGCAAGGATGGTGCATCTGGACCTACTAATGGACTTGAAAGACTTGGACGCCGAATCTGGGTCCTAGATTTCAGATGCTGAAGGAGGTTAAGGTTTTTGGAGCAGGTTAAAGCTTTTGTTGCAGGTGCCCTTTGATTGCAATATCTAAGTTATTCCTTGTCCTAACTTCACCAAACTTGCATGGATGGTGTGTCATATGTTACTGATGCACCAGACAGGCTTGAGTGCTGAATCTGAGCTATATGTTTCAGATGCTGGAGGAGGTTAAGGTTTTTGGAGCAGGTTAAAGTTTTTGTTGCAGGTGCCCTTTGATAGCAATATCTAAGTTACTGCTGGTCCGTACTTCACCAATCTTGCAGGGATGGTGTGTCTTATGATACTGATGCTCCAGACAGGCTTGAATGCTGAATCTGAGCTATAGGTTTCGCATGCTGGAGGTGGTTAAGGTTTTAAGAACTGGTTTAAGTTTTTGTTTCAGGTGCCCTCTGATGGTAATATCTTAGTTACTACTGGTCCTTACTTCACCAAACTTGTATGGTTGGTGCGTCTTTTGATACTGATGCACCTGACAGGCTTGAATGCTGAATCTGAGACATAGGTTTCAGATGCTGGAGGAGGTTAAGGTTTTAAGAGCTGGTTTAAGTTTTTGAAATAGGTGCCCTCTTATGATGATATCTTTGTTATTACTTGTCCTAACTTTACTAGACTTCCATGGATGGTGCGTTTTATGATACTGATGCACCTGACAGGCTTGAATGCTGAGTCTGAGCCATAGGTTTCGGATGCTGGAAAAGGTTAAGTTTTTTTTAACAAGTCACATGTTACGTAGATAGTAGTACTATTTCAAACATTTTCAAATTGATTAAACTGTAATATGAATGAATCTCAGAGGAAGCTTCAGATGCAGAGCTTGATCTCCATTATCAAGGATGCTAAAAAATACTGGTCCTTACTTCACCAAACTTGTATGGTTGGTGCGTCTTTTGATACTGATGCACCTGACAGGCTTGAATGCTGAATCTGAGACATAGGTTTCGGATGCTGGAGGAGGTAAAGGTTTTAAGAGCTGGTTTAAGTTTTTGAAACAGGTGCCCTCTTATGATGATATCTTAGTTATTACTTGTCCTAACTTCACTAGACTTCCATGGATGGTGCGTTTTATGATACTGATGCACCTGACAGGCTTGAATGCTGAGTCTGAGCCATAGGTTTCGGATGCTGGATAAGGTTAAGTTTTTTTTAACAAGTCACATGTTACGTAGATAGTAGTACTATTTCAAACATTTTCAAATTGATTAAACTGTAATATGAATGAGTCTCAGAGGAAGCTTCAGATGCAGAGCTTGATCTCCATTATCAAGGATGCTAAAAAATATATCTTAGTTATTACAGGTCCTAACTTCACCAAATTTGAATGGATGGTGTGTCTTATAATACAGATGCACATGATAGGCATGGATGCTGAATCTGAGCCATAGGTTGTGGATGCTGGAGGAGGTTAAGGTTTTAATTGCTGGTGCCCTCTGCATGATGATGATATCTTAGTTATTTCTGGTCCTAACTTCACCAAACTTGCATGGGTGATGCGTCTTATGATACTGATGCACCTGACAGGCTTGAATGCTGAATCTGAGCCATAGGTTAAGGATGCTAGATGAGGTTTAGTTTGTTGGAACAGGTCACATGTTTAATAGATGATGGCTTGCATAGTTGATTTAACTGTATTATAAATGAAACGCAGAAGTTGCTTCAGATGCAGAGCCTGATCTCCATTATCAAGGATGCTAAAGAAATTTCCTACCTCACTTAAACCTGCTTGATAGAAAGATGAGGTTGTTGTTAAATGATATAACATGATTCCTATGATAAAGTATTGTATGATATGAAACACTATCAATTGTAAAAAGTTATATGATACAATATGATATTGTATCAATTTTTTTGATATTTTATGATATGATATTGTATCATGATATTGTTTTGTATAGTTTTGTACATTATGATACAACATTATATAATATTATATTGTATCATACGATATTGTATAATATGATATTGGTTTCTATAATTTACAATTATATCACGCGAAACTATATTATATGATATGGTAATATTATATATTTATTTATCATATCATACGATATTGTATAATATGATATTGGTTTATATGATATATTATTGTATCATATGATACAATATGTATAATATAAAATTGTATTATATAATATTTTACTTTATCACTTAATATTATATCATTTGATATGATACAATGTTATATCAAATTATATCGTATCATATGAAACAGTATCATATTATGTATCAAATATTATACAATATCATACAATACAATATAACATACTATATTATACAATATAATATCATATGTTTCATTGTTATGATGTATTATGTAATATGATATTGTATCATATAATACAATATTGTATTATATATAATGATGTTGTATTATGTGATCAAATACAATAAGGTTTAACACAATACAATGTCATTTCATATTTACATTATCATCTTTGTTAACTACAGTATTTTATTGTATTATATGATATATATTGTAAGTATGATAGGATGCAATATTTAATTTTATATTATTATATTGATTAACATATGAACATATGATTATCATATAATTTTTTAACAGATGATATATGATTTTGTGTCAAAACAGAATCCATGAATATCCAAGATCATAAAGTATGATTTTCATATAATATGATAAAGGTGGTCTCATAAGGGTGATGCCTCATCTCGGTGAGCTTTGTAATCTGTGATTACCTATGTTTCAATAGACATTTTGAATACATGTCATCCTCAATTTAGTTTTATTAAAGTAATATAATCTGCTATAAATCTATTTTATTTTTTTTTGCAGATTCAAAGTTGACAATGCAATTTTACATCCGGAAATTTCTGAATGGTATTCCATTATTTTATGACATTCTGTCATTTTGTTGTTATCTTGAGTAAATGGTACCTCAATCTGTTAGTGTTTTAAAAATCATTTGATAAGGATATCAAAAATTCTTCAAACTCTGCTTATTTTTCATTTGTTGACAGCCGGGTGTTTAAGACGGATCTGGAGCTAGAAGTAATGAGATTTTCTAACAAGATAAGCAGTGATGCTCACAAAGAGGTAAACTACATGTATACAAAAGTAGATAATTTAATAAGCGATTGCCAGATATTAAGGCCTTCTAAAATGTACTTTTTAGGCTGTTGAAAGTTACCGGTAATTCTGTTTTCAACGTAACCCTCGCGTGTAGGTTTAGGAGAAATTGTGTTTCAGAAAAAACAAACAAACCCTTATTTTAATTTGATCTTTCCAGTTTGATTTAACTAAAATACTGCAATCTGTAGAAACTGGAAATGTTTGTAGTATATTATGGACCATATAAATCTCTGAGTAAATGGGATAGTCAAAAAAGATTAGTGGCTTTAATACTCACGGTATTTGTATTGGCTAATATGAATGACTTATAATTAAAAATGTTGTTTGTTTTTATTTTATCGCTCTTCCTCTTAGGTTTGGTATTTGGAAGTGATGTTAAATGTAGAATTAAGTTTAGGCGGCCCTATATTCAAATAAATAAAATATCAAATGAATATTTGAAAATGATACCTACATGTACATTAATAGTTAAAATAATGCAAACACACAAAATAGATACACTGTCAAGAAATATTGTATAGAGGATTGATTTATGTTTATGATTTTTTTAGTGTATTAAATCCTCAATGCCATAGAAACTTTTCCCATTGCCTGTTTCCGGTAATAAATCTCAAAAATCCCCTATGAAAAATTCAGCTTGGGTATATATCGAAATCTGTACATGTTTGTGGTAGATTGGCTTGACCAAAAAACCCCATCAGTAGATTTTTTTATGTGTGGAAGCAGGAGGACATTAATATTGTTGATAATCACAATCTAATAACTGTTACAAAATTATGGAATCTAACATACTCCTTGTGATGAATTTTAATCCCTTTGTCCTTCTGATTGCAGGTTATGCAGTGTGTCAGACCAGGGATGTACGAGTACCAGATGGAGAGGTAAATCTGAATTATCAGTGGTATACCCAACTAATTACAACATGGAATACTCTCTCTCTCTCTCTCTCTCTCTCTGAGCCACTAAAGTGAAATATTTGCTTTCCTGAATGTTACCAACCCAGTGAAACCCTGCCAGCTAATGATGTTTTTTACTCTGCCAACGTATGATTCCATGTATTTCTGTTTGTAGCATCTTCAAACACTACTGTCAGTTCAATGGTGGAGTCAGACTTATGGCTTACACATGCATCTGTGGCAGGTACAATCGTATATTTGATGTCTTGATGTTGTTTTCATTTCCATCCAGTTCAGAGTTCATATCAAAAACCAATGCATGATAGTAAGGCAATTGTTCACCTGTGTTTAAAATTGATTATATGCTCTCGTAATCCCCTTACATAATATATGTGAACTGTTCCAGTGGAGATAATGGATCCGTCCTTCATTATGGACATGCAGGTGCCCCAAACTCCAAACAAGTACAGGATGGAGACATGTGGTTAGTATGCAGTGTCTGAGGGTGGGGTGTAGGATACTGAATAATTACAACAGGACCTTATAATTACCCTATACAATCATTAACATTAAGATGAATACAAATGTTATTATGAATAGATAACATGTAGCACATGTATGATTAAGAAATACCACTGTTTATTCTATATAGAAATTTAACATTAGTTCCTATGTAAGGCTATTTAAAGTATATTAAAAATTTAGACACTCAAAGTAAGACATCTTAAAGAATTGTTAATTTTACTTACTGGCATGTAAGTATACATTTTTGTGAAATTTGCCATTAAATTGTATGAAACAATTGCTATCTGCAAAAAGAACACAATATACATGTGAAACATGCAGTTCTTTTTAATTGGGACAACTTTTCTGGAAAAACCTGGAAGTTCCTTAGTAAGAGTATATATAATGTAGGTATGTTTAATAATGTAGGCCTTAACATGAAGTAAAAAAAAGAATGAAACCAGAAAACCGATTCTCTGTTTGCAGTCTTTTAGACATGGGAGGAGAGTATTACTGCTATGCCTCGGACATCACCTGCTCTTACCCAGCCAATGGGAAGTTCACCGATAAACAGCGAGGAATTTACGAAGCTGTATACAAATCTAGCAGGGCAGTGATGAAAGCCCTTAAACCTGGTGAGAAGTGGCAGTTTATATACTGTATACAGGGAAATATTTGCTCTGTTTTATTTTCACCCCTTATGCCCTTGGTCCTCAAGACTGGTCAAATTCAGTTGTCTTAAATTATCTTTCTTTTTATACAACTGAGTCTAGGCATTTTCCAGATGGGGTGAAACTGTTTGCAAGTGACTTTGTGTACAAGGATGAAAAATAAAACGGGGCCAAAATAACCGTGTATACAGTAATAAAATGATGCAATGGCTATATCTTTCTTAATCTCAAAGTGCAATCAACAAATGAATACCCTAAAATATCTAGGAACCATAATTTAATGTTAAATGGTTTTCAGTATTTATATGTGTGCATATAACACTGTCCATAGGTTTTGAAGTTGTTGATAATCAGTTTAACTGTTAATGGACTTTTTTTACTGGTAAGAAATTTTGCAATTTTACAGTTTTTCTGTAAACATGGACTCCATTAAAATATACATGTTGACAGAATGTGAAAAATGTATGTCTACAATATCACTCTGCTGTCAAGAAATACTAATATGCCAATCATAAGTTGATGTAGGACATTTGGCTTGTCAAACCAGCTAAGTGGTTCAGACATATTGATTTTACATCTCTTTTGACAAGTGTGACCTAAGCTGGGTCAGTATATGCAGCTAAGTGTTTCAGACATTGCTCTTTATTTTGGTTTGACAGGTGTGTCTTGGGTGGATATGCACCTGCTTGCTGACAAAGTCCACTTGGAGGAGCTGAAGAAATTGGGGCTCCTAAAGGGGGATGTGGAGGAGATGATGAAAGTGCGTCTAGGGGCTGTGTTCATGCCCCACGGTCTGGGGCACTTCATGGGGATCGACACCCACGATGTAGGCGGATACCCAGAGGTCTGTATTAGTGAAGAGGAAGTGTGACACAAAAAGTTTCATTTATTGAATAGATTGGATAAATAAATGAAAAAAGAATCATATAAGTAGGTTCAGTATTAACATAATAGGAAATTAAAACACATTTGAATATTGAAATTTTCTAATAAGTTCTTCATTCTATTAACAATATAGAGATGTGTAAAACATTTTCCAATGTAGTCTGCAGAGTATTGTATTTTTGATTCAGGGTGTAGAGAGAAGTGACAAACCCGGACTGAAGTCGCTGCGGACAGCCAGGGAGGTGAAACCACGGATGGTGCTGACCATAGAACCAGGGGTCTACTTCATAGACGTGGTGGGTAACTGGCGATAATTACAGGTGTCTAGGGCTAGAACCAAAAAAACAACCAGAGTTGTATCATATTAATCTTGTTTTAAGAAAGAGAGTATATAATTTTTAAGGTCTGCATTTTGTTTTAAGGTATATTTTGTTTAGGGCTAGGACTAAAAAAAAAGATAACCATACTAGTTGCATCATATTTTGTTTTAAGACAGAGAGTATTGAATTTATAAGGTCTGCATTTAAAATCAATATGGTCTGCATTTCATTTTAAACATATTTTGTGTAATATTTTTGCATTTTTAGCCAGGCTCTGCTGAAAGCAGAGTCCTAGCTGTAGGCAGGCAAATCGCCAATGTTACTATAAACAGCACAACTTCAGAAGTAAACAAAAAACCGAACAGCGTCAAAGTAAAAGATTCCGCTATACCAAATACACAAAGAGCCACGTTTTGTCAAAAGTGTTGGCATTTTGTTTCTTTTTTTTAATTTCGAGAGAATTGTCGATCTTTTTTTAGTTTTCTTATTAAAAACGTGTTTTAAAAACAAGACTATGCATTTTGGACACATACAATGCGCATGAATTTCCATGAACTACTTTGCTGCGCATTGAAGAAATGGGGATTGAATATATAACGCTTGTTGCAAAATTCAAGGCAGCAACTGTTGAACTTTTTTCTACTAGACAGACATATTTTTGTTTAAAGCCGCTTACAAAATTTGGTCGCTCTGTGACGCTTTGCCGACATTAAAAGCATGAGAGAGAGAGAGAGAGAGAGAGAGAGAGGAGAGAGAGAGAGAGAGAGAGAGAGAGAGAGAGATTTTCAGTCTTTACTACACAATATGCATAAAGACACACCAAAAAAGCCCGGCTTTCAGTACTTCTTTTTGCAATTTTTATGTTATGTTCACACTCAGTCTTTTTTCACAAGGTGCATCATACTGATTTTGCATTAAGACTAATTTCCTATTCCTATGTTATGTTCGCTTTCAGCTGCTGGATGCTGCCCTGAGAGATCCACAGCAGTCCCAGTTTATGTGCCGTGAGGTCATTGACCAGTATCGAGGATTCGGAGGGGTACACCTTAATTTTCATCATAAATCTTATTCTGTGGTTGAATACAATCATTTACATTCTTTATATGCACAAGACATACATCTTATAGCATAGGTTATTACATATAATTAAAAGCAATATTAAAGTTATGGTATGGTACATGTACATGTACATGTAAAGTACATTGACAAAGTATATAAAATAAAATTTTACTAACAGGCGAAAAAAACCCAGAGAATTTTTCTTAATTATCATGAATATTGAAAGCTAGATAGAGATACTTCCCCAAATTACACAGTTCTTTAAAATTTTGAACACTTAATAATTGTATAAATTTGTATACAGAAGGTTTTTTCCAATAATATTTCTTAATATATTTTACTCGGATTTCTCTATACTGTCGACATTGCAAAACAAAATGGAATTCATCTTCAATATCTGAACAAAATTTACATAAGTGTCTTTCCTTTGGTACATTAGTGTGTCGTCCACTTTCAATGTACAATCAGTCTACCGTACATGTTTCTATAGGCATTATTTCTCAATTAACTGAGCTGGGATTATTTGTGCAATTTCACAAGCATTTATGATAGTGTCTCTTCTTAAAAGAGGCTCAAACTGTGTTGTACTCTATCTTATTGTAGCATTTGTTTGCAAGATTTGTTTTTAATAAGATGTTTAAAAAAAAAAACTTGCAAAAAATATACAGTTTGTTGCTATTCAAGTTCTAATATTCAGTTGTCTTAGGGAGTATTTTATACGTTATTCAGTAAATACACAGATAAATATGTTTCCCATGGAAGAGGATCCAAGTAAAATTTACTTTGCATGATTTGAAAATATTATACCATAAATATATATTACATAAAATATGCTTGACATGAATTTCAAAACAAAAATTTCTCAAGTGAAATACATACAAGTGCTTTCTTCATGGGTATCTCATGCAGGAAATTTCATGAATTTTTTTCCCCATTTCTCTGCCAATCAATGCTTCCTGTTTATATAACATGGTGTTTGCCCTGACAGGTTCGTATTGAGGATGACGTCGCAGTGACGGATGACGGAATGGAACTACTGACCTGTGTACCACGGACCGTGGAGGAAATCGAGGCGTGGATGGCCGAAGGAAGACAGCGCCCCCAAGTGCCTCTTCCCCAGGACTGTGTCAAATCAGGATAATTCATCTGACTTTTCTCCGCTTAGAGTCACAACGAACAGAATTTTGAACTTTTTGGACAGATGGGGTATATATTCTGTTAAATATTACTCCAGTATTGAAAGGGAAGGATTCTTATGTTTAATGTGATTAAATTAACTCTTCGCTGTGCATACAACGGTATATCATGATTCTTTGATTTTTTTTTAAATATTTGTTTAGTGACTACAATTCTGCACATAAATATTTTGTTCATTCAATCATCCAGTTTCATGCTGTAGAAAAATGACTAAGTATTACTATTGAAAGTATTACTAAACATCAGCTGCATTATGTAGCTCAGGAAAAAGTACTTTAATATATGACACTTTACTCTCATTTGTACTGATCATAAAATAGGACAAGTTGTGTTTCGGTAATTTTTCTGTGATAAATCATTATCTGATGACCAAGTTGTTGTATATCCCATGTGTAATAATGCCTTTTATTTTTCTGTAAGTGCCATATATATTATATCCAGACGACTCGTTACTCTAAATGATTATTGCATGTTTTTAATTAAACAAACAAAAATCGAATGAGAAATATATATCATAATATATTAGAACAGATTTGTGTTGGTTGTATCATGGAGTCACATCATATGTCTCAATAAAATTAGAAAACAATTTACATTAAAGACAATTTGTAACTATCTTTTAGGACATTGTTATATTTTTCTTGTTGACAAATATATTCTGTGGAACAATTTAATGGAAAAAATCAGGTCCAAATCAGACTTCAGAATTTCCTCTGGTCTGATACATATAAATAAAGTGCCTCATTCAGGAGCAATATGACTTTTCAATATTACCGGTAATATCAATGAGGTTTGGTCAATTGGATGTGCATATTTTAAATACTTGTATAATACACATGTACTTGCAGCATTTTACTATACAGAACAGTAAAGGGTGAATTAGTTTACAAATAGATACATAATAGATACATATTGCGTAAGATAGGAAGAACACATGTATTTCAAACAAACAATGTACATGTCAAGGAACAAAATGTGCTACTGCAATGCCGTGATATGATATACTTGTATCTGTATTGCTAATTAAATAAATACTGATATTGATGAATTAAAAGTTACATTGCTTTAAGTATTATTTTTCTCAGAACCAGTCTAAACTGTTATGAGCACCTTTGGCCATATGGAACAAATGGAAATTGACAACAACAGATAAATATCTTCAATACAAAAACAGATTTATATAAATTTTAGAGAAAACATGTACTGATCAGGCAAGTCTGTAAACCCATGCATTCGAATAGCAGCCTCAATTCGAGGTTTCTAAATAGGTAGGGGATAAAATGTAAAACATGTATTGAGCATTATCAATTTTCTTTTACGGTTGTATGAGAATTAAAAAAAAAGATTATTAGTCTACTTTGGCTAAAGCTGGGTTTTTTTAAATAATAAACATTGATGGATAACCTATGCATCTTTGCCCCACTGACTCGGTAGACCACTGTCGCCTGTCGTTAAAATATTTTTTAATAACAAATTTTCCCCGTTACTAATAACTATACTGCAGTAGTACAGGGGTAGATTTTATTATTAGAAGAAATATTGCGGTGAACCTCTGTATAGAGAGACTCCTGACGGAATGCATAAAGAATTCCTCTCTCCCTGAATAACACTAAATAACAATGACAAGTATTAAACAATGGCTCGCTGTCGCCTGACATGATTTACAGTAAATATACATCCATTAAGTATGATTCCATCTAGTCTTATGGAAATTGATTGTAATTTACAACTCTATAGAAACCGAGAGGACTGAAATCTACATGATTCAGTTTTAACAAGTTTATCGATTGGCCGATACCTTCAGCAGAATGAGAAAAATCACCGAGTGCACGAAATAATCATGATCATGATGATGTCAGGCTTAAATTCCCATGTAAGACGATTCAGAAAGGTTATCCAACCTACTGATGTACTTTAACAATCATTTAGTTATTTTCACTCACCTTTAACGACCAATTCAATTTCTTAAAAGAAAGAAAATATTATAAAACATTTCATTGTTTAAATATTCCCAAATAACCAACCCTTATCCAAAGATTGGATAAATAAACGGTTTTCTTGCGTAGACTTTAGGAGGGGAAAACAATTCTAACCCCACTTGAACGAAGACTTAATTACTTATCAAACTTTCTATCGATTTCAAGCAGCGAGGGGAACAGTAAGTAAAAATACTAATTCTCTTTGATAGACTTCCACACAGCAACACTATACACGCCAGCGGCGTAGCGTGACCCAAATATAAGTGTAGGCAAAAGCTTCACTGACGCGCGAAGCGCGGAAGGGGGTAGGTGCGGGAGGGGGTACCCCCCCCTCCCGCAGGGGGGGGGGGTTTAGGGGGGCCTCCCCCTAGACATTTTTTTAAAAAGGACGCAAAAATACCACTTTTGAGAATAAAAAATTGTTAGTTTCAACAAATTAGGTTTGAATGTTTTTATGGAACATTATGTAAATTTAAAATATGTTATTTCCTATTCTCAGTCACTACATTCATTTCGAAATGAAAGCAAACCAAACTTATATGTTTCGTTATTGAAATATACACCGTATCGTTAACCATACTCTGCATGTTTTTGTAAACAAAACCAACAACCGTACTATTTCTATATCAACTTCTTTATAAGTCTTAACTGATACGCCACATGTACATATATTACTAGGAGAAATAAGTTTTTAGTGATTCAGAGAGTACGGGTCTTTTTTATGGGGTTGTAATCTTGATAGATTCGGAGGGCCCAACACTCTGGGTAACTGGTTGACTCTGAGTTTCATTCACCAAGGATTTAGTTTTTGGATGAAAAAAAAATCGTAAATTTTGTGCATTTTCCCTCGAGTTTAAAAGAAATTAAATCGGAAGTATAATTCTAATGCTAATTAAAGAACCGACCCTGTGCAAGTATGACAATTACTGCTTTCGATTTGTTTTATGACTTTTTTAATCAAAGTTAATGTCAACTTTGTTTTAAATTTAAAATTGTACACAAATTTTAAATTTTGCTTTACAAAATTATGTGTAGGCAACTGCCTTTTTGCCTTATAGTACGCTACGCCACTGCACGCTAACATGTACATTGTACATGTGCCTTCTGAACATTTCTCTGGTTTTACCAACTGAATATATTTTCAGTTGAAATAATATTTAAACATATTTCTATTTCTCGTTAAAGTAATATGAGCTGTATTTTTTAGAATTTTATTTTGTTGTAAAAACCTGCTAGTATGCTAAGTTTGCATGTTACTTAATCTTTTATGATAAAAAAGGTTGGAAAAAATCATTAATTTTTGTCAGACGAAAGATATTTCTTCTAATGAACATAAAGCAAATCAATTTTTGTACAGGACGACAATAATTCAGTTTGCTCCAATTGATGCTCCTTAACGGCCCTTTTCACAAAAATTTGGCGAAAAGAAATTTAAAAACCATGATATTTTTGTCATTTTAGTAGAAAATAACATTTTCGTTAAAAAAAATTATCATGAAAATTGCAGCTCATATTGCTTTAACATGTTTCATATATTGTATATTTGAAATAATTTAAGACCAATCACACAATTTACTTAATCAAAATATATTGACCTCGACATAAGGTTACGTCGAGGTCAATATACAATATGTTGGATCTTAGTAACAAATTAACAATGGAAGTGTACGCCCCAAGGTTCCTTTATAACAAAAGTAATTGCTAGACAACAGACTGATTAAAATGAAAGCTGAACGGGCAGATACCTTGTTAACTTTGTTATATAGACATTTGATAATCGGAAGATATTGCAAGAAGCCACCATGTGGTGGAGAATAACCACGTCCGCCTGTGGCATAGGAAATAATTTTTAGACTGGATTATAGCAATGTTTTAACTTACTCAACGCTCAAGATATAATATTTATATCTACGAAGTATTATTCCCTCTTCTTCTTTCGGAAACTTAGATTTAAATCATAGCGCTAAAGAAACAGCAAGACTGAAATCTACACGCCCTGTCTATCGATTGGTCGATGTCTACAGCGGATAAAACTGCAAGAAACTGACAGGACTGAAATTGACACGCCCTCTTTATCGATTGGTCGAAACCTACAGCGGCATAAGAATATTCACGGACTGTACGAAATAATCAGGATGATGTCAGACTCAAGGTCTCACAGGAGACGATTTTGCTGTTTCATTATCTAACGTACTTCTGTACATTAACAGTAATTTAGTGAATTTTACCTACAGTAATTTAGTGAAATTTACTTACTTTTCATAACCAATTCATGAATTAAATAACTTAAAAGAAAGATATTAATATACAGGCACGTAGCATCGTTTTTGAAAGTGGGGGGGGGGGGAGCCAGACTCATCCAAAAAATCTTGACAAGCAAAAAAAAAAAAAGAAAAAGGAAATTTAAAGTTTCCCAAATCTTCAAAATCCTAATCCGTGTGTGATGGGGGGGGGGGGGGGGGGGCTGGAGTAGCATATAACTTCAATTTCACTCCTCATTTCCTTATTTTCATACCAACTTTTCTCATACTCCCAAAAAATTGGGGGGGGGGGGGGGGCAACTCCATGATAATTCAATTTTTTATATGTAAATTTTAAAAAATTTGTTGCTGCGAGAAAAAGTGGGGGGGGGGGGGGGCAGCCCCCCCCCCCCCCCCCCCCCCCCGATGCTACGTGCCTAATATAAACAATAAATACTTTCTGTGATGATTATGCGGGTTATGAGGGTAGCGATCATTGCAGAAAAATATTACTTAAGCCGCTAACGCGGGTTATGTTATGTTTTTTTCTGCAATGTCGCTACCTTCATATCCCGAATGATTCACCAAAGAAAGTATTTTATTGTTTAAATAGAAACAGCCAGACTGAAATCTATGAGCCCGTTTATCGATTGGTCGAAACCTAGAGCGACCTAAAAAAAAATCACAAACTGCACGAAATAATCAGGATGATGTCTGACTCAAATTCCCACAGGCGACGATTTGGCTGTTTCTTTTAGCTAACGTACCTATGTAAACAGAAATTTTGAAATAAACTAATTTTTTAGAATCAAGTTTTTTTGTTTGTTAAAAAAGACGTAAATATGAACAATAAAATGCTCTCTTTGATGATCCATGCGAGTTATAAAGGTAGATATGATTGCAGAAGAAATTTACATAACGCGCTATCACGGGTTATGTATTTCTACAATGTCGCCACCTTCATATCCAGCATGAATCAATAAACACACAGGCACCTGACGCTTTACATCTTTCTCATAATAAAAATCATATGTCCTCTACCTTATCATACACAACTTGTGTATTTTATTTATAATGTATGGGTATATTTTTTTATTATGAGAAAAAATATATAACATCAGTTGCCTGTGTTTAATACGAAAGAAGAAAAGGGCCAAATAAAAATCAAAGTACCGAAGAACTGACGGGAGTTGATTTTATCAATGGTTATTTATTTAAAAATCAATGATATGTTATTTTGCATGACAAGTACAGATAGTTTCTAATCTGTATTTAAATTACGCACATTTTTATAATATGAATTTTCGGACTTTCTCGACACAAGAATTTTGATAAAACCTCATATGAATCATTTTAAGTAATACTTAAAGATATAATAAATTCAATCAAACTATGTATCAGTGATAAAAATATTTCTTGACAATTCATGGATCCAAGCAATATTGAACTCTCGTCTCGTTCAACCAAACGCTCGGCTATCGCCGTTAATCTCCGACAAGTAAGAGAGACTCTCTGCTTGTCGGAGATTTACGGAGACAGCCGAGCGTCGAGTTGTACGAGACTATATTGAACTCTGGCGTAAGAAAACATACAACTACAAAAAATATCTAAATTGTTCGTACCATTTAAAATCTAACTATTTTCAAGGTATTTATAAATATGTTTCCTTGAAAAACAATGCCTTAGCATACATTATTTCGGATTTATCAATTATTCTCAAGAACTAATTTTTGTCAGCGGCGATGATTTGTGCTTTGGTCCAAACACTGTTTCACTTTCGGTTTGTCAGAGTAACTGCATAGGAGAGTTGATTAAAATCAACTCCCAAAAAATATTTTTATCTCGTAATTACGAGAAAAAATCTTGTTCTTACGAATTATTTATCTCGTTGTAACGAGAAAAGATCTCGTTAATACGGGTACGAGATAATGTACTCGTAATAACGAAAAAAAAAATATTTGTTTGTATAGCTCTATTCGTTTTTCGTAGTTTAAACAATGTGGCTTTTCCCATAAATATTTCTCAATTCTTTGAAAAAAAAGCAAGAAAAAAGTTCAGCATTGAATATTCAAATGTAAATAATTTTGGGACTGAAAACACATACTTAGTTGTGTGAAACTCGAATATAAGAGATGAGGAAGAATTCTAAATGAATTTAAAAGTCATTAAATTATATTTCATCAGCACTGATAAACATCTGTGTTTAAAGTTTTACCTCTCGGTCATAATATGAAAGACTTCTTCCACAGACGGTCGCTGTGATCTATCACTATGCCAACACGGTATCATGACGTCATCATATAACCAAGGCGGACATTTTGGGGGTTTCTCTGGCTTGTGTCCTTCATTTAGAATCCCGAGTATCTGCAATTATTAAATGTAACCATGTAACCATGAATATACTTATACATTATTGGTATAAGATACCAAATAAATAAAAGTAATGTAAGTGAATTGAGAAGACTCTAGGCACTTTCTTTTACATAATTATGTCTACCCTTAACGGAATAATCAATCACTGTAAATACGATTTTAAAAATTACAACTTCATTGTGCTGATGTCTGGAACAATTTTTAGAGAACAGTTTATAAAAATGTTTTATAAAAATGTTTATATTCTAATAATGAAAATAAACTACTAATACATGTGCTTCCAATCGATTTCAGAATTGTTTTCTCGATTACTGTCTAGAATCTCTTCAATAATTTTGAAGTTGATACATATTGTTTTAATTGGTTTTTATCAAAATGGTTTATCTACGTGCATGAAAAATGAACCCTTCTTTCAAAACCAAGAGAGAGAAAAAGAACCTTGTTAATATTTATAATAATCTTATAAATCGAGATGCCTGTTAAATAAAAACTTTGATTTCAAATAAAGTAACTCTGATCAGAAAATAAACGCCTATTTACACAAGATCTATGTTTTTTCGAAAATGGAACCGTCTGTAAATCGTTGTGCACAGAAAAAGCCATATACACTTGGTAAAACAGCATCGCCAATGTATATACGTCACTTCCTCTCGACAGCTGTCCAAATGATATCACCTCTCTGGGAAGCCTAAGAGAGATTAATTGTAAAAATGAAAATGAAATAATAATGTATTTTAGCTGGTTTCGGAATATAAATTTGAAGAAGCTTAAGTTTACCAGAATATGATGTCTTCAAATCGGTCTGAAACATGAATGTTTTCTTCTGAACTATTACGTTTATTTTCAGGCATTCGTACCATGCCTCCCACTTTCACGAAAAAAGCCTGGAATGATATCATGCTGATATGACACATGTCATAACTTTATACTAGGTGACAATATAAAAGAGAAAATAGATTTGCCAGGAATAAAGCTCTAACGTAATACTTTGTATTGGCCGGCCTCCCTTTGTATGTAAACATTGTTTCCTGTTAGGGCCACCATCAACCATCTCTTCGTGTGCATTCTCTGCACAAGTTGGACCACAGAGAGAAGAATGTTAATGCATTCTCTTGGAGACTCGCTTTCTCGAGCCATTTTTAATATGTTTACTGCTTTTGGGTATTTATATTTCTGAAAATACACATTATTGTGAAAAACATCCAAGTAGGCTGTAGTGAACGTTTTCAGTCAAATAGCAATCGTAGGAATACTCATAATGAATAAAATATAAATTCACCGTATGGCAGTTAAAATTAATACTAGTAAACACAGAAAAAAACTTTTGTGATGTATTAAAACACTAATTTGTAAAATATCATAACTTTAAGATAAAAGGTTTTTTTAAATGCACTCACTAATACAACACCAGCAGGAAAACCCTGAACAGTCTCTCTATCTCGGTTCAATGAGTCCTTTACAATTCCCATCTTATCACAGAAATCAGGAGTCAAACTTGTGTAAAACTTCTCACAAAATCCTTCTGTTACTGGTTCAATGACCAAAATGTTACCTCTCTAAAATATGAAGAAATAAATATATGTAATATGTTGTTGAATTAATGACAGATTGTCATGTTATGTTTTACTTTAATGGCTAAAATCAGCTTTACCATTTCTTTGACAACTGACTGAAGCGGAGAAGCGACGTCATTTACATCTAAATTAGAAGCCAATTCAACTGAACCCATACTGTTTTCACGTTTTATGTCCATTACTGATTTCCTGACATCTGAAAATACATATTTTGGTTATATCTATTGAAAACAAAGCAGTTATTTGGAATACCAAATTTACTTTTTAAGAATATTTATGAAAAAAACCCTTACTTTCTCTTTTTTCTAAACTTTCGAGCTTTATCTGTTTGATAAAGGGAGTAATGCCCTATAAAAAAAATGAACAAGTTATCATTATCGTAAATTTTAGGGTAATTGAGTCAGTTAGTTACCTATTGCTATAGGTCCGTCGTCCGTCATTGTGCGTCGTGGTTGACAACTGTACCTCTCCTACTTCTACTTAAAAAGTTAAAAGGCAACTCTTTTCAAATATGACCTATGCTTTAAGCATTGAATGTTAATAGATATCGTCGGTCCTATAACACACAAGACTGTGCAGATAAACTGAATACGGAATGATCATTTGTCTACACAGCCTAGTGTGTTATCCAAATATAAGCCATCAATGCTTTCATTTATATCGTTCAATATTTTTTCTTAGGTAGGATAATTATGATTAAAAGTTATTTTTTGAAAGTACAAATTAAATTTGTGGGATTGAACGTTTCATTAAATGTAACATTGATTTAATATTTCTTATCAAAACGCATGATGACGATATCCAAAACTAAGCTTTCAATGCTTACATTTATTATTATTCTGATAATTATTTGAAGGAAATATTTATTGATTGTCGACTCAAAGCCATTAGATAGACTTTTTGTCATGGATATGAACAATTTAGATGGAACAGCCAAAATATTTGCCATTTATTGGGCTTTGGTGGTTTAAACTCATAGTGCAAAAAGTATTGCCTGGAATTTTTTTTAGGTACTATTTGTATTATTTAACGATATTTTTTTTTTTAAATTACTTCTTTAATTAGTTATGTAGCTTTTAACGTTCCATTAAATCGAACAATATCTTATTAAAACGCTTAATGACTTTTACTTGAAAATTTGCTCATACGCAATGATCGGGATAGACGTGTCAAATTGGAACATATTTGAATGCAAACGCAAGGGAATGTACAATGTAAACATTTATCCTTGGGGAAAACTTAAATCTACTTTTGTATCCACTTAGTTGTGGCCTTACTCTGTATCGTAAACATCCATATCTATATTATCAAGCTTTTTCATTTACCCTCACTGACTCGTATATTCTTTTGCTTAGTTGATTACAATTTATCATTTTTTTATTAAAAATTATGCGAGAAAAATAATCATTCACTGCATTCTCGTGTGGCAGAGCCTCGTCCTAATCTTGTCCTCTCGGTGGAATTTCACTATTCCACACTCGTAATATATAAATAGTGCCTGTTTGGGAGGGTAACAGTTGAAATTGACACCCCGAGAAAACCATTGTCAACCGACGCGAAGCGGAGGTTGACAATGGTTTTCGAGGGGTGTCAATTTCAACTGTTATCCTCCCAAACAGGCACTATTTATTTTGTTATACTGAATGTCTTTTTTAAAATTTTTAAGAAAATTTTACTGCTTTTATATAGGAATAACGTGAATTCTACAGCAAACCGTACGCGCATAATTTTCGCGCATGTAACATTTTTTAATGTTACCCGTTGCCAAGTGCGTTGCTAACGCTGAGGGTAATAGTAAATATTATTAACTGCGTCTTAACCAATCAGATTTCAGTATTTAACATGAAAGTATAACAATAATGAATAATTCTCTTAATTTGCTCTGACTTGGTAGTTTCACAATAATCTAATTTATCCGATTTAGTTTATTGTTCTTTTATGAGTTCTCTTTTGTTCTTGATTTAGTCACACTTACCCTCTCTGGTTCATGACCTCGCTCCGCCTGTCTTTCACTTATTCGAGGGAGATTCAAGCAATCACACATTTCTTTTAAAAGATTATGTAATTGATTAGTATATAACATATCTGCTATGATAATAAATATTTATCAAATTCTAAAAAAATTATAAATAACACATTGCTTTTATAGTCTTTTTCATGCTAAAGAATTTAACGCTATAAATATACAGTAAAACACGCTTAACGAAGTCCCAGGGACAGGCAATTTTACTTGATTATAAGCGTAATTTGTTATATCCGTCAAGTTAAGAACATGAAATAAAGTCACAGGGAATAAATATCACTTTGCTATAAGCGTCAATGCATTATAAGCGTGTTCGCTGTAACCATATTTTACTGTAAATTGTAATTGACAAAAATAAATTGTGACGTCGTTGTTACATATCAATTTATTTACCTTGGTGCTATCCATCGTATTTTGAGGAGTGCATGTGAAAAAAGATCAATTTATGGTCTAAGTAAATATTCTAATCATTTACTTTGTTTTTATCTTAAAAAGACAAATTATTTAAAATTATGAACCTAACTGTAAAATTATATTCACAATTCAGCAGCCGTATGCATGTGCAATGATCATTGTGTCGAAACTATGACCAAATATCCTATTAACCTATGTTACGATCTACCAATAACTATATCGTTCATATTTTTTTCTATGAACCTTTGTGGAGCGAGTTCATTTCTGTGCGACTTTATATTCAGTTTATCTGCTGCATTATTGTGAACATAAAACACGGTTATGTACGAAAGCCGAGAAGGATCATTCGAGATTCGAGATTCAAAATACGAGATTCGAAATACGAGATTCGAGATTCGAAATTCGAGATTCAATATCTAAATTAACCAATCAAATCATGGATCTGAAACCTGTATCCTAGCAACATCAAACTGTTCTAAATAAAGATCATTCGTACATGCTCTTTCCTACAAATAAATGTCTTAATAGCTCTTATATTGTGGTTATAAAATGGTTAAATTAACATTGATAAATTGACCCCACACAGGATAAACAATTAAATTAGTGATAACACTGTGGGCTTTGCAAATCTATGTGATTTTGTTTGTCCTGTATGTATCCCCCCCCCCTCCCCCGAACCATTTTAACCCGTTGTGTATTCGCCCCGACTGTGTAAAAATCGGCTCGCGAAGAAAGATCTGTTTAATCTAAATAATAAAAACTGAGTGTGGTTTTAGCTATGAAACGAAATTCAGTGAAATAATCGACATGTCAAAATATAGGTTATCATAAAGTTTTAAACCATAGAAGATATAATGATTTACAACCCTAACGACAACAATCCAGATAGGAATAGTGTAGTGTAGGTATCAGTGCCATTGTCGATGAGAGAGAGACAGACAGACAGACACAGAGAGAGAGAGAGTCAGACACAGACAGACGGACAGACAGACAGACAGACAGAGAGTTTTGTAGTGTCAAATTCAGTTTTGATTTAGAATTTGAAATTAATTTGATTTGTTACAAGCATATATAGACAATAATTAAGCCTCTTAAAGGAGAAAAGAGAGGAGGTAGCAAGGGTAGGGCAGACCAACTAGCAAGCTTTAATTTTACATCGACTCTCTCTCTCTCTCTCTCTCTCTCTCTCTCTCTCTCTCTCTCTCTCTCATCACCTAGCATTTCCTTTTCCGTGAGGGGGTTTGGGGTATTTGTGATGTCTTACATTAGCTAGCAAAAATGATAAAAAAAAAACCCATGAAATGTTCTTTAAATTGTGTGCGGATGTTGTACTACAATAATCTGTTTTCAGTATATACATTTCAAGGGGGGGGGGGGGGGGGTGGCTATATAGTCCTAATTAGTTTGCCAGTTATTCTGTTCCCACTTTGTTTTCTCTTCGTTTTCCAGGTTTTTTTTATTTGGCTCGGCAAATTAATATAAAACTTTCTGTGTAGCTCCATAACGATGCACTGTAGATGAATTATGAGTAGTTTTACTTTTGATAAACAGGTACATATCCATACTTGATTTTTAATTTGACTCTTATAATCGGATTTAATATTCCAATAAATATAGGGTAGGAAAGAGTAGACGGGACTTTTTTGCGCATATCCTACTGTACCATTCATTCAACACAGGTATTAACACTCATCTAGTTCGACTTGCTTTCCTTTTTTTTCAACCACTGGATTTAAAGCTGTTAATTTTTGAAAATATTTTGAATTTATGGCCTGATTATATATAAATTAGAGCTGCGCTGGTGCATCTATTTACCCAAATGGACCAAAATATAACCAAATGAGTCTAAAAAATTTGACAAAATTAGTTTTAAACGTACGAATCTTTTTCAATTCTAATCGTAATGTCCTTTAGAAAAATCTTGAACCACACACATTTTAGCAAATAAAACGACAATTGTTTCATTTTTTATGGGGAGGGAGGTGGTGCCGGTAAAGGACATGTATTGCTTGTGGCAGTTGTGCTATACTCTCATTTGTTATAATAGGTAATACTACATATTGATATAAAATCAAAGTTTCCAATGACACTGTACATAGCTTCTATCACTCATTTTGACCCGTGCGATAGTTTAAAACAATTTTCAAAGCATTTAATGTAATTCAACCGATTATTTTTGAAATTTAATTTTCTGGATCCCCGCCTGATACGTCCGCCTTCTTGTATATTAGAATTACATGTACGTTGACCATATCGGCTATGTTAGGTGACGATTACATTTTTTATCATTGTTTTTGCAGGATATGTAACAAATAACAGCCTATTTGTGGGTTTTTGCAATGATTATTTGAGATAATTTGCCGCCAACTTTTATGCATTCCACACACCACTCACAGTTTCTTTATTTGTTGTTCTGTGTGTATGGCGACAAATTGGTAAATTTGCACCACTCACCCCTTGTAGCTTCACCCTGACTACATTTTATCTGGCTAAGTGTAATGTAGTAGTATATTAAATACACACATCTTTGTTTGCAGTGCTTATTTACATCTTTAGAGATTTACTTACAAAAAAAGTAAACATTTGTATGACTTATATGTAATTATTGTCAATTTTGGTGCGGGGGGGGGGGGGGGGGGGGTGGGGGGTGTAGGAAACTACAGAGAAACTTAACTTGGCTGTGAAACATATGCTTTTATTCCTTCTTGTTGATATATCAATGAATGAATTATAACAAAAAATATGTACAACAATTAATTTTGAAACATTCATGCACGATCAAATTCTTAAAAAGTTTTACTGTTCTCTGCACAAGAAATCGGCAATGTGAACAAATTGGCACCCTATCATCCCTACCTTTAATTGTAGAGAGTAGGTATCCTTCTATATTGAAAACAATTCCAAAAGTAAGACTCATAATAAGTTGTTTACTGAGGAAAAGGAGAAACAATTGTATTTATTAATAATTCCGTATGATGTGATAATATCTCAATGATGTGTTTATAATCATAGTACTAGTGTATCACTGTATGCATACATAAAAACGATAAATAATGCTTATATTTATTAGTGAAACAGGACAGATTATTTATATTTAGATTATTTAGATACATGTACTAATCTTCATGCGGGGATCTAGAAAGGAGGGGGTCAGGGGATCTGGACCCCCCTCCTCGGGAAAATTGGAGCTTATTAAATTTACAAAGTAAAATTTTTTAAAATTGGCCTAGGACCCCCTACAGAAAAAATTAGCGACGCTTATGAAGTTCTCTACCATAACCGCATTTTTACACAAAAGGGGTGAATAAACCCGGGTTTTAAACTATTACTGGTGGTGAAATACCCCAGGGTTCAAACGCATCAGGTGGAAATGCACCAGGGCAAACAAAATCACTTAGATCCGCGAAGCACACTGCATTATTACTAGTCTACTTAGATATTCTGTGTAAAAGTAAATACAAATAATCATTTAGTTAGGTAGGGAGAAGTGAACATAGCATTTATTTGTAGGAAAGAGCATGTACGAATGATCTTTATTTAGAACAGTTTGATGTTGCTAGGATACAGGTTTCAGATCCATGATTTGATTGGTTAATTTGAATCTCGAATTTCGAATCTCGAATCTCGTATTTCGAATCTCGTATTTTGAATCTCGAATCTCGAATGATCCTTCTCGGCTTTCGTAGTTATGCTTATTATGCAAACAACTTGTCGTTCTCATATGTACACAAAATAAATGACAATAATTCAATATTCATATATTCTAGTGTCGTGTTAAGTGTCTGTGATAACACAACGAATCAATTTTTATAAATTATAGTCCAATACAATTCATCAGTGATGCAATGATGTACTGTTGGGACAAAAGCAAGGTTTTCATAATTACACGAAATGAAAATAAGGTAAATGTTAATATTTAGTATGTAATTAAATAATTAGAATTATATAAACATAAGTAATAACTTATAAGGAATCATGATAATCATGAATGATCAAATACGGTCGCGCATGATCAACACTATTATACAGCCCTTTTTGGAATTAATCACGCCCCGACCATCATAATCACCTCATTATACTAAAAAATGATTTCTTATTCCTCAACTCTTAAATTCGTTCTTAGAAATTCAGAAATTTCTTGGATATGAACTTGGTTGGTATGTGATCATATCTCTTGACGTATATCCCGAAGGAAGCTGCTAATGGGACTGCGCCCATTCCAAGCCACATGTCACAGCATTCATCTTGGAGCATAGTGTAGAGTCCTGAGCCCCATACATAAGGATGTACCAGCTGTCCTTAGATCAAGGACAGATACCACATGAATTGCGCAGAGCAAACGTCCCTATTTACAAAATAGAGAAGAAACACCAACCATCAAACTATAGGCCAGTTTCCCTAACATCAATAGCTACTGACACACATGGTACACAGTACAGTTATGGATTACTTCAATCGTCACAACATTCAGTGTGATGAACAACATGGCTTCTGAGCCCGCTTAACACGCGAGAGCTAACTGTTGATTATGTTGAACCAAATTTCCAGGAACACGGATCAGGGGTATCGAACAGACATTATACTCCTGGATTTTACCAACGCGTTTAATAAAGTGCCTCACTAACGGCTGCTTCCAAAGCTGGGGTAATATTGAGTGTCTGGAACAACACTAGGGTGGAATACGACTTCCTGAGTCAGAGAACCCAAGCAATACTCCTGAATGGTCATACTTCCTCAGCTCTTGACGTCCACTCCGAGGTCATAGGACCACTTTTGTTCCTGACCTACATAAACGACCTTTCAGAGTGCACTAACTCAGAGTGTTTGTCGATGACTGCCTGGTCTATCGACGGATCCGAAGCCAGAGAGATGCAGCCAAACTACAGGAAAATCTCACAGCCTTGGGAGGATGGGAATACAATTGGTAGACGAGTGGAACCTAGAAAAGTGCACAGTTATCCAAATCGCGAACAGAAGATAGCCGTTGCAAACATCTTATACTCTGCACGGACACCAGCTAGAAGTTGTGGAGAGTGGAAAGTATTTTGATGTTACCATCATGATCTCCCAGGATCTTCAGTGGACAAACTAAATCTATACCACCATAGTCAAAGCATTTAGAAAGCAAGGCTTTCTGAGACGGAACCTGGGCCATTGCACATCATCGGCAAAGCCACCGGCATAATGTACCTTGATTAAACCAGCCATCGAGTATGCTTCGTCAGTGTGTGACCCCCACCAAACCACACTCACCAGAGGTATGTATACAACAACTATCGGGATACCTCACCCGGGTGTGTAACCAGACTACTGCATCAGCTTAAATGGGATTCCCTCACGCATAAGAGAACCATACACAGACTAGTTCTATGCTATAAGATCAGAAATCAGCTTGTGAACATAAAACCAGAGAAGTATTACATCCTCGGAGATAGACGAACTAGAGGGAGTTCCTGACTCAGACAGCCTCGGGCCTGCAAAGAGGTAAACAGAAATTTCTTCTTCCCGCGATCGGTGAGAGAGTGCAATTATCTACCAGATCCGGTCACAGCAGTACCTACCATAGAAGAGTTCAGGACCAGACTTTCCCGTGTCTCCTGAACTCAGCTGCAACCATGGTAGACGACACAGCTAACTTGTAGATAGATTCAACAGTTTTAAAAAGGGAAAGCCTCTTGCTTTAGACCGCGCCGGAGTTATTGTCATTCAATTAATGAGGTCATCTCCATGCAAGAAGAAGAAGAACCTAAGAGCTCCACGGGATTTGATAATATTGACCAATCTAGTTCATTTCCGAATGATCATAATTCTATTTAGTTCTCACATGAAAGAAAAACCAGTTCATTCATCCATAGAAGGGTTCAGGAACAGACTTTCCAGTGTCTCCTGGACTCAGCTGCAACACACGGCTAACTTGTAGACATTTTTCAACAGTTTTTAAAAGGGAAAGCCTCTTGTTTCAGACCGCGCCGGAGTTATTGGCATTCAATAAATGAGGTCATCTCCATGCAAGAAGAAGAAGAAGATCAAGATAAAAAAAGAAGAACTTAAGAGCTCCATAGGATTTGATACCATTGACCAATCTAGTTCATTTCTAAGTGATCATAATTCTATTTAGTTCTCACTTGAAAAAAACCAGCTCATTCATCCAAAGGGATTCTTACATATCAATTCATAACTCAAACATTTGATATAGATGTAGAACATAATGAATACTTCAATTACCCTCTTTACAGTCTTTTCCAAGTTTACGTAACTTTTCAAAAATATCTTCAGCTGAAGGTCTTTCACTTGAGTCAGTTTTCCAGCAGGATACGGAGAGGTCATGATAATCACGAGGAATGCAGGGCCACCAGTGAGGGCTGATATCGCTTGCCAACACCTGTGATATCGTAAATATAGTTTAATAAATAGAAAATACCTAAAAGTATGTATTCAGCAAATCACCACAAATTCATGCATAAAAAAATCATGAATAAATAAGAGTTACGTGGCCTACAAATAAAAATAAATTCAGCCTTCAAATTTAAAATTTGATTTTATCAGGAATAAACTAGAGAGGAAAACAATTCCAAAATTCTTATTTTACACTTTTTTCGATTGAGATTTCTTTATTTCATTTTCTGAATATTTCAAACTATACAAATACCCCGACAATCGACCCCTCTTCATTTTAATTGTAATGTATTACTACGCCTAATTTATCGGCAACTAGTTTAGTATTTTAATTTTACTCTCATATACATATGTACTTAGTCACTCATTTATCTTGATATCACACAATTTGATGAATATCAGATCCTTCATGCTCCCAATGTTGCTACGAGCATTAAATATCATATGTTTCGCAGCGACATATCATTTTACTGGAGCATCGTGGACCTGATTTTTAAATAGATTGGATACCATAAAATCGTAAGTACCCCTGCGATGATATCATCCGTGGTAAGACTGTAGTGATCCGTAAAGGGTTCACATCCATATGTAAAAATCTCGTTGATCACGTGACCAAACATCCAAATATCTGATTTGGCATCATAGCAATCTTGAAGAATTGACTCTATGGCAGACCAACGAACGGGGATCCCATCTCCACGCAAATCTGAGGCCGAAAAAAATAAACTAACGCATTAAGAAATCTGCAATAATCGTTATAGATTGTATATTCATTATCATTTAAATAGTTTGACTATTTAAACTAATGTACCTGCCACTTTTCCAATCGCTGTTGCACTGAAATCTGTTTGACAAGCAAGGTTAAAGTCGTACAAAACAGCCAAATCATCATCTCTATCTTTACATTGAATAAGTCTAAATGAACGGAGTGTGACGTCACGATGGACAATTTTAACACCATGGAGATAGCTGAGAGCACTAATAATATCTGTCAGACGATCATTGAACCACTTTATCGGTAAATGTTTTTGTTGTTGTCTTGATTCCATGAGTTTATCAAGCATCCCCTTCCTATGACAATCTTTTGCGTAAAATGGCAATGGACTTTGTAGTTCACTGTAAGCTAGCAGCCTAACGATGTTTGTGTGTGTGGTCTTCTGCTGAAGACCTAAAAGGATCTTAAAGTCATTCTCTAACATTTCGTTCTTGATGTTCCTTTTTTGAATTAACTGTAAAGTACTGGGAGATATCCCGGGCACATGGATAGCGATCTTTGTATTGCATTTGCGAATACGGCCATACCCAACTGACCAATATGAATGATCACTCATTTTAGGAAGCGCGTGATTATCCAAGTCGTGAAAAACTATGTCTGGAACTCGTCGTTCAATATTTTTTTCGGCACATTCAAACAGAAATTGCTCTGAGATGTTCAAAGACTGAATAATGGTGTAAACAAGTTGTTTGTCACCCTGGAAGAGATGATCCGTCAGTTCATATGGAAGAGGAAGAAATCTTTTCCGTCCTTCCAATTCTTTCCAGCAAACGTCAACAACTTTCATTAAAGCTTCGGCTTTTCCCCTAGCTAAAATTATAAAACTGTCTTTGTACTATCAGACCTAAAATAAATATGCAATGCAGGCACGAGGCATCGTTTTTTGACATTGTTAGAAGGGAAGAATTACCAAAACATCTTGTAAAGCAAACGAAAAGGAGAAAATATTTTACTTTACTGTAATTTGTTTAAAATTTTTATTTGTAAATTAGAAACGCCCCTCCCCTTGAGCTACGTGCCTGTAATGCTCCATAGCGTAAAACTTCACATAACTATTCGCCTATTTTCATACATCAATTTATAATCAAAATTCCGAAGCTTACATCTATACAAACAAGAACCAATCCCACGCAATGCTATATCTGCTAAAGCATATTGCTGCACATCTGTTTGCATTTTTTCCACACTCTTAGGAAGAAAAAGACGCTGAAGAAACCTTAGGAAATGATCTTCAACCGGCACGTTCTGTTTGAGCTGAATATCAAAAATAAAATCAAGAAAATTCAATTCAATACGTAAATCATATGAATAGTCAATCTGCTTAATTGAATCTGCTATATAAGTTATTATGTTGTGCAATGCTTACCTTAAAATAAAAACCAATCATAACAATGTACTGCTCAAAGAATGACCGTTCCACGATTTTCTCAAGATGTTCTGCGTGATGACGTGAGCAGAAGGCGTCTTCCCAGTTCTCGAATATTCCTTGAAAGTCTCGACTTAGATTCCATGAAGGGACACATTTGATGAAAGAAGCAACACATTTTAATGCATAGTAGCATTTTGGTTGTTCCTTTTTCAGTTTCTTTCCTGACAACAGCAAGGATATCTTGTCAATCATTGTATTAGATAATGATACAATATCCCTCTGAACTGTTGTCATCTCGTTGCTTTGAGAGCATGATAGCACCATTAGGATTGATAGCATGTCCATAACAGGTTGGCACAAATCAAGCCAAATTGAAATATCATCCAAGTTGTTGTCAGGAAAAATATTATTCAAATACTGCAAACACGTTTTAAAATCACACAGAAAAAGAACAGATATATCTAAGTTACTTATGATATCTTTCAACTTTTTAAGAACGAACTTCCGAAAATGTTTGTCAGTACATACTAACAACTTAGCGAGATCTACAATGTTTCTTTTCCTGACTAAGTTTGGTATAATGTGAGTACGAGCTCTAAGAATCAAGTCTTGCAGTTCTACTTCAGAAACACGTTTATATTTGCCTGCAAAATCCTCAACCGATCCACTCTGATCTAGAAATGAAATGTGTTTGGAAAATCTTTAATATATTAGTTTATCATGAATTTGTTCATTTGATTTTTAAAGAAATTTGTTTTAATTTTTAAATTTTTAAAGAGTTAACTTTTTAACCATGTTTCTTCAAGGTCAGAGACGAGTTTGGAAAATATTACCGGATACTAATGTCGGTACAGGCACATAGAGATTTTTCTTAAATTTACATACAAAAAATTCAATGAAGATGGAGCCCCCCCCCCCCAATTTTATGGGACCATGTAAAAATTTGAATTGGGAAAACGGATATAAACAGTAATTAAAGTTAAATGTATACTTGCCTACCCCCCCCCCCCCCCCCACCTCCCCTGCGGATTAGGATTGTCAGGATTTTGAAAAGGAACGCTTTTCCTTTTTTTTCTTGCCTGTCAAGATTTTTTGAGTAAGTCTGGCCTCCTGACCCCCCCCCCTCTCATTCAACACTCACAACACTTTCAAAAACGATGCTACGTGCCTGCGGTGAAATCATATTATCAAAATCAACAGAGAACTTTACAAATGGGTTTCTAATAAAATATCTATATTTATACATAGGTCGGACCTTTTGATGCAACCACACTGTGAAGAATCTTGATGTCCCCCCTGGCCTCACGTTGGTAAGTATCAACACTGACAAAGTAATCTTCGGTCTTTGGGCATATAGACGAGTAGAGAGTGCCTTGGTAATCGGTGGAAATGTAGTCATAGTTTGCCATGTTTGGAAAGTGTCGTTCAAGGATATTTCTGAAATTTCATTACAATAATCAGAACTACATGTAGATTTGCATGTACAGATTATTTTGCAAATATTCCCAGTCAATTTGGAATGTACATAGATAATTAATCTAGAAGTCATCTCAAGTACGAGTATGAGGTGTTTACAATCTTATTGCTAAGATAGATTTAAGGAAGACCCGTAAAACAAATAAATAACATCAAAATAAGCTGTGTTTGCGTTTTGAGTGAATATTTTTCTGTTATACTTTATTACATAATAAGTAATAAATACAAGATTTTTGTACATTCAAGACATTGAGTGTCTTTCGTCGAGTTATGATAATAAGCAAAATACAGAGCACATTCTTTGTTATGTTTACAAACCTCGTGCAGGTTTATAATGCGATCTGGAATGCTTCAAATATTATTAAATGTTTATTTGTATTTTTATTTTTATTTAAAGCGGAATATCAAAGCAATAATCAAAATCCTTATTGTACAAACCATACTCTTTCAGATTTCACTCCACAGCCTGTACTAGCACTTCATCAAATTGATCCCTTGGGCCTTTTAGCTGGTAAGAGAAAGTTTATGCATTATTCTTTATATAAGAATATTTTGATTTAAATATTGTTTCTTAACTATGGACTGTAAATCAGCAAATTAAACATATAGAGCACAAAAAGGACAAATGTAATAAACAATGAAAAGTATACATATGATAAAAATAGGTTTTCTTACGACACATCTTTAATTACATCGTAAATTCTTAAATAGCAATCCGGTTTTTTAAACACGTTCTTATCTGTTCTAAAATATCACCCCATTCATTTCATTACTTCCTCCTTCCAAAATAATCACGGGACATGTGAAAGAATTTATATTTTTAAACTCCCATCATAAATAGATATTTTTATCATTTTGGCGCAAATCTATAATTGCAAATATATCCATTCATTTTAGAACTCATGATTTTAACTATCAACATAACATTCTGGACAGTAGTATTAGTAGTCGTAATAAATATTAAGAAATTTGACTCTAGAGGTCGCTATTGTCATTGTATTGTTGTGTTTTGGGGGGTTTTCCCAAATTTCATTTAGTTGCTCTGTCATGCATTCCTCTAGTTTTCTTAAATAGTTTTGAATTTCAACCTGTGTTCATAATGCACCAAATTGTTCAGTTGGCAAGCAGTAATTAGACGCTGTGTATGAATATGCGATACAAAATGATCATCTGATACACGTGTAGAACATAAATTGTGTATGTTTTGTGCGCCCTGCATGGTGTGAGATACATGAATGAGCTCAAAGTCATAATAGATCATTGATAAAGCTTAATTAAATGTGTTACAACAAATAGACAATGAATGAACTCTAAGTAATATTAGATGTATTTAAAAGTGTAATAAGGTAATATACATTTTGATTCACTGCATAACATACACATACCGGCAACTCACCATACACCAGCCTTTAAACGACTGCACCAGCCAACAATTGTCGAAGATATTACTTCCATAGTAGAAATAAATTGATCCTTTTTAAAACTCAGTGTCGATTTGGTTCTTCTTCTTCCAGTATAGTTCATCCCTCGGTTTACCGAGTATTGTCGAACTCTGCTTTGTGTCAATGATTCTTGCAAATATTGTTTGTTCTGCATACAATATCCTGACCAACTTTAAAACTAAATATATTACTTGGTCCTTAGATACGCAGGTATATTTGACATATAAAAGGGCCTTACCTGTGCTACAGTTACAATCAAATCAAACAAAATTGAAAAAGAAAGTAATGCTTGCCATGAACCAACATCTACTCGTAGAATATACCCACTCAAAAGATTGATGGCTAGGAATTACCATTAGTTATATTTAGTTCATAAATCTAGTTTTTTTTCCGTGCTCTAATAACCAGCAATTTCGGTCAAAAAAAAACATAGATTATCGTATAAAGTGGTTTTCCCATACGTTTTGGGTGTTTTCCTAAATAATCAATATTATTCTTAACAACACTTATTTTGATGTTCAGTACACTTTTTGCCATAAGGCAACGTTTTACGAAAAACTAATCTGTTTTAATGGCAATATCATAACTAATGCACGTATATATCATTGATCAAAAAGAACCGATTCATGAAAATTTGTTTTTCATAAAATCAAGATTCATAATATAAACTTCACAGAGAATTAGGTGATAATACATTCAATATAAAACCACACATGGGATACACCACGCACAGACATAATCAATTATCGCTAACAAACAAGTTGTACAAAGACATTTCGATAACTTTCTATAATATAAGTATTAATATAATAGCGCAACTTCCTTTTGTCTTCTTTGTGTAGAATTGTTGGTAGGAAGAATATGTAACAATAAACAGACTAATTTACTTTGCTATCAAGTACGTCTTGTAAGCTCACAGACTTCACGACATAGTCTTCTGTATGTGCATTGCAATTGCATATCAGGCAACGCGACTCAGAACATTCTGGGGTATTCCAACTTGCAAAATCAGAGGGTACGAATGGTCGAATCCTACGAAAGCCGAGAAGGATCATTCGAGATTCGAGATTCGAAATACGAGATTCGAAATACGAGATTCGAGATTCGAAATTCGAGATTCAATATCTAAATTAACCAATCAAATCAAGGATCTGAAAATATGTATCCTTGCGACATCAAACTGTTCTAAATAAAAATCATACGTACATGCTCTTATATACAAATAAATGCTATGTTCACTTCTCCCTACCTAACTAAATAATTATTTGTATTTACTTTTACACAGAATATCTAAGTAGACTAGTAATAATGCAGTGTGCTTCGCGGATCTAAGTGATTTTGTTTGCCCTGGTGCATTTCCACCTGATGCGTTTGAACCCTAAGGTATTTCACCACCAGTAATAGTTTAAAACCCGGGTTTATTCACCCCTTTTGTGTAAAAATGCATTTATGGTAGAGAACTTCATAAGCGTCGCTAATTTTTTCTGTAGGGGGTCCTAGGCCAATTTTAAAAAATTTTACTATGTAAATTTAAAAAGCTCCAATTTTCCCGAGGAGGGGGTCTAGATCCCCTGACCCCCTCCTTTCTAGATCCCCGCATGAAGATTAGTACATGTATCTAAATAATCTAAATATAAATAATCTGTCCTGTTTCACTAATAAATATAAGCATTAGTTATCGTTTTTATGTATGCATACAGTGATACACTAGTACTATGATTATAAACAAATCATTGAGATATTATCACATCATACGGAATTATTAATAAATACATTTTTTTTCCTTTTCCTCAGTAAACAACTTATTATGAGTCTTACTTTTGGAATTGTTTTCAATATAGAAGGATACCTACTCTCTACAATTAAAGGTACTGATGATAGGGTGCCAATTTGTTCACATTGCCGATTTCTTGTGCAGAGAACAGTAAAACCCTTTATTTGATTGTGCATGAATATTTCAAAATTAATTGTTGTACATATAATTTGTTATAATTCATTCATTGATATATCAACAAGAAAGAATAAAAGCATATGTTTCACAGCCAAGTTAAGTTTCTCTGTAGTTTCCTACCCCCCTACCCACCACCGCACCAAAATTGACAATGATTACATATAAGTCATACAAATGTTTACTTTTTTTGTAAGTAAATCTCTAAAGATGTAAATAAGCACTGCAAACAAAGATGTGTGTATTTAATATACTACTACATTACACTTAGCCAGATAAAATGTAATCAGGATGAAGCTACAAGGGGTGAGTGGTGCAAATTTACCAATTTGTCGCCATACACACAGAACACCAAATAAAGAAACTGTGAGTGGTGTGTGGAATGCATAAAAGATGGCGGCAAATTATCTCAAATAATCAGTGCAAAACACACAAATAGGCTGTTATTTGTTACATCTCCTGCAGAAACATTGATAAAAAATGTTATCGTCCCATAACATAGCCGATTAAGTTAATGTGTACATATGGTCAACGTACATGTAATTCTAATATACAAGAAGGCGGACGTATCAGGCGGGGATCCAAAAAATTAAATTTAAAAAATGATCGGTTGAATTACATTAAATGCTTTGAAAATTGTTTTAAACTATCGCACGGGTCAAAATGAGTGATAGAAGCTATGTACAGTGTAATTGGAAACTTTCATTTTATATCAATATGTAGTATTACCTATTATAACAAATGAGAGTATAGCACAACTGCCACAAGCAATACATGTCCTTTACCGGCACCACCTCCCTCCCCATAAAAAAATGAAACAATTGTCGTTTTATTTGCTAAAATGTGTGTGGTTCAAGATTTTTCTAAAGGACATACCCGATTAGAATTGAAAAAAAGGGTCGTACGTTTAAAACTAATTTTATCAAAACTTTTAGATTCATTTGGTTATATTTTGGTCCATTTGGGTAAATATATGCACCAGCGCAGCTCTAATTTATATATAATCAGGCCATAAATTCAAAATATTTTCAAAAATTAATAGCTTTAAATCCAGTGGATGAAAGAAAAGGAAAGCAAGTCGAACTCAATGAGTGCTAATACCTGTGTTGAATGAATGGTACAGTAGGATATGCGCAAAAAAGTCCCGTCTACTCTTTCCTACCCTATAATTATTGGAATATTAAATCCGATTATAAGAGTCAAATTAAAAATCAAGTACGGATATGTACCTGTTTATCAAAAGTAAAACTACTCATAATTTATCTACAGTGCATCGTTATGGAGCTACACAGAAAGTTTTATATTAATTTGCCGAGCCAAATAAAAAAAACCTGGAAAACGAAGAAAAAACAAAGTGGGGACAGAATAACTGACAAATTAATTAGGACTATATAGCCCCCCCCCCCCTTGAAATGTATATACTTAAAAACAGATTATTGGCGTATAACATCCGCACACAATTTAAAGAAAATTTCATGTTCTTTTTATCATTTTCGCTAGCTAATGTAAGACATCACAAATACCCCACGGAAAAGGAAATGCTAGGTGATGAGAGAGAGAGAGAGAGAGAGAGAGAGAGAGAGAGAGAGAGAGAGAGTCGATGTAAATCACAGGTGCGCTAACACCGTTAAAATTAAAGCTTGCTAGCTAGTTGGTCTGCTCTACCTTAGCTACCTCCTCTCTTTTCTCGTTTTAGAGGCTTAATTATTGTCTATATATGCTTGTAACAAATCAAATCGATTTCAAATTCTAAATCAAACTGAATTTGACACTACAAAACTCTCTCTGTCTGTCTGTCTGTCTCTTCTCTCTCTCTCTCATATCGACAATGGCATTGCCATACCCTACAATACACTATTCTTATCTGGGTTTTTGTCTTTGAGGTTGTAAATCATTATATCTTCTATGGTTTAAAACTTTATCATAACCTATATTTTGACATGTCGATTATTTTTTTGAGTTTCGTTTCATAGCTAAAACATTTAGATTAAACAGATCTTTCTTCGCGAGCCGATTTTTACACAATTGGGGCGAATACACTTCGGGTTAAAATTGTTCGGGGGGAAATACATACAGGGCAAACAAAACCACTTAGATTGGCAAAGCCAACAGTGTTATTTCTAATTTAATTGTTTATACTGTGTGGGGTTAATTCATCAATGTTAATTTAACCATTTTATAACCACTATTTAAGAGCTATTAAGACATTTATTTGTAGGAAAGAGCATGTACGAATGATCTTTATTTAGAACAGTTTGATGTTGCTAGGATACAGGTTTCAGATCCATGATTTGATTGGTTAATTTAGATATTGAATCTCGAATTTCGAATCTCGAATCTCGTATTTCGAATCTCGTATTTCGAATCTCGAATCTCGAATGATCCTTCTCGGCTTTCGTAGAATCCACATCTGGAATGGTGATTGCTGCGGCTAACTGTAGCTTCCCACATCTTAGAATGCCATGACAAGTCTATATCCGCCGCTTGGTTTATGACAAGGAATGATGAGTTGAGGTATGCAATGGAGATGTCAAACTCTTAAAAATTTCTATGACCACTAAAGCTTTCTAATTCATCACATTTTTACTTTCATGTAACTTGTCTCTTGAATACTGTGGGGGTATTCCTTTTCGTTGTGTTGGTTAAACCTTCCCCATTTTGTTTATGACACTCATGTAAACATTACATCCTTTAAAACTTGGATTGAATTGAGAGTCAGATATTTGGAGTAAGTGGATAATTTTTGTTTGTCAGATGCACACGAAATATTGTCCGCCTTTTCACCAATTGTCACTTGGTGTTTGAAGGGACATGTGCCAATATCGTTGCTCTTTATAATGGGCATGCCTGCTAATACATCTACATCTAATCATTGTCAACTAAAGCATCAAGCTAGAGTAACTTGTTGTTCCGAGATATAATGAAATGTACTTTATTAACTCTCTCATGAGAAGTCACTCCACCCGCTTGAAGAGCATTTCGGAATGTTTTTTTTTTAAATTAAAGATTCAATTGACTCTGCAAATCCAGTTTAAATCATGCTGATTTCTGCACCGGAATCAAGTCAGATACACTCGATGGTGTTCATAAGACACTTTGTGTGGGCTTAATAGTACTCATACGGCGAGCTGTTAGAGGTAATGTGTCTTTAACTTTTTTTCTGTGGGGAGGTGGCAGATATTTGTTGATGGTTCCTTTCTATCTGAGTCTTCAAGACTTACTAGTAGTATTGATTTGTCCAAGAACTGTTTGTCTCCCGTGGTAGGTATATATTTACATGTTATCATGAAGTGGTTATAAGGTATGCGGCCTGCTTGTTTACACAATGCTCATTTGCGTTTTAATGGTCAAGTTCTAGCTTTCTTAACTGATATATTTGTCTGTTTTAGAAATGCTGTAACAGTTCTAAAAATAAGAGATTCATGAGATGCGTCTAATTCATTTGCGTACATGTCGAGCGATTCTTAGATTTCTTGTTTTATCGATGCCAGGGTTTTGGAACGTAGCTCAGAACAATAGCGATGTTTCACAAGTACAGGGAGGTCTTTCTGAGTAAATTGAAGCTAGATGAGTATCACAAGATTCTCAAGTGCATTAGAAAGATCCTCATATTTGCCTCTGGAATTATATAATGGTTGCTGATGTGCCCATCCGGTGTCAAAAGGTTGTCGTCGTCGAAGTACAATAGGTCCTCCAGTCTCTCGCCAGCATTTAAATAAATGTTGTTTAATCCACTTGATTGAAATCCATAATGTTGCCTGCCATATGACATACACTTAGGTAGATGTAGACTATACTTTTTTCCAGAGACCACAGTGCATAAATTATAATTCAGAATCAGCTCGAGATGAGTACCCTTTTGTACTACTGTGGGTCCGGCATTCTCATCCACATTCTGACCGTCATTATGCAGTTCTCGTAACCTTGTGTACGTGTTTTTTAAAAAATCAAATTAAACCGTCGACGTGAGAGGTTGCGAAGTTTGCATCTTACGAAAGAGTGTAGGTTTTGTTGCGTTTTGAGTTTTTGTGCAAGTGTTTTAGTCTTGGCTTCTGTTAGTAGTAAATTTAACAAAAGTTTTTGTTGTATGCAGCTAGACATTAACTGTTTTATCTGAAATGATCCCAAACGGAAATGTTTCATTGTTTTTATCACTGATTTCAGTTACCTCTTACATTCGACCTCCATTGATGCCCAATCGAGTCCATGGAGATCATGATTTAAAAAAAAACACCTGAATCTACTCTACCTGAGGATTTACCAAACAAGATACAGTTTATGGTGGCTTTATACACCCACAGTTTATTCAAATGTTCAATAGAAGACCATAAAACATATACTTATCAAATATGAAAATGATGTTATGGATATTATACGTATTTTTAAAGAATGTTTAAATATTTTTTCGTGTTTTTGTAAAATAAATTTTAAAAAGTTAACTATTAATAAATTGAAGGACATTTTTTTGTCATATGATGGATACATTGTATGTCCTTCAGACACATACATAAAAATATAACACTTCATAACATTCAAAAATTTTATTATTGCAATTTTTTTTTGTATTTCCCCAAATCATAATTTTTCATATCTTCTTACTCTGTTGACAAATCATCTGAAAAACTGTTTCATATTATAAGAAATTTTATTTTAATAAATTTGATATAAAATAATTGAATGAAAATCATTGAATAAAAACACACAAAAAATAAAAAATTTATTTGGTATGAAAGTTCCTCAGGTAAGAGTTATCGTTCCTAAACCCTAAGGCCCAAGCACCTTGGGGACTTTTCAATTTCTGAGTTGAAGAAAACAATTCCCTAAATATTGTGTTGGAATTATAAATACATGAATATTTCAATTTAGGCCTATTCGCTTAATGCAACACTAATTCAAATAAATAAAGAGGAAAATTAACTCGAAGGATTTCATGTATCCAAACCTGAGAGAAATTCAAAGCCACCCTCCACGGTATCGAACATCTGTCGATATTAATGTGGATTAAAGTACATTATGATTTAAATACTTTCACCGGTTTAGATTTTTCTTGCACAATATTTAACCAAAAAATACGTTTTAGAAAACTTTGGAAATGTAAAAATTTTAAAATCCCCAGCGGGATTCGAAATCATGACTTACAGGTCCGTAGTCAACCCTCTGACCCACTGTGCTTCGCTGAAATATAGCAATGGTGGGAAAGAAACTATTTATAAAATTATACTTGATATTATTGTTTATTTCGATAAATAATACGATAGAACATAAAGGTGACCCAAACCACCTTACATGTAAAAAACGAATTTTCCAATTATCAAATTAAATCTATTCATTCAACAATTTTTTTTCAAAAGAGCGGTCTCCATACAATTCGCCTCAGTTGAAATCTGCCAGTACCGGAATTGCATGCTTCCAGATTTACTTTTTTGTGTACTGACCTTAAGAATAAGATTTTTGAAGATTTTTTCAAGGTATATGTCCGATGCACGGTGAAATCACCCTACTGCAATTTCATTTTATTTGAATTCCTGTACAGACACGATATCATAAACATGTCATATGCACTAAACATCAAACATGTCCAATCAAAGTTAACACAAAAAATATTCTGAAAAACAAGAACAATTTTTTTTTACCAATGTACAATTTAAAAAAAGAAATTGACACCAGAAGGACTGGTATGCTATATGAACTCACGTCCATGGAATAATGTAAATAATATTACTTAAAATCAAAAAGGCACAGCATGTCTTTCCACGAATATGCACGGAGGACCGAGATAACTGCCATATGCCCACTCCTTGGTCAGCGAACAAGGCCCACAAAAGTAAATCTTTCCAGGTTCATAAAGCATGGGAACCACACATGATCACTCAGCAAGAGTACAATACAAAAACGTTCACATAGGTCTTTGTCCAGAAAAAAGAAATTTACTGTACAATATTTAAAGTATACAGGAATCATTGATGCTCATCAATTAGGATTTAAATGTTTTCAACCTCAAATATTAAGACGGTATAAAAAGTTGAATAATTTACAGTCTCCGAGCTGTAACACAATTTCTTCGCTTTCAAATCTTAAAAAATGAGGCATCCATATATATATATATATATATATATATATATATATATATATATATATATATATATATATATATATATATAAATTTTCCAATGGGTGACCACCGATTTCAGCTCAGCGTTTGCATGTTAAACCCTGCATACCACGGAGAGATTCAGCAATATTATGCTCCCGTTTCAAGGAATGTTTTTTTGAGAAATTGTTAGAAAATGAACAAAAAATCAACAAAAATGCTGTACATTTTATAAAGTAAAAGTAAAGTAAAAGTTTTCTAAGTTATTGAAATAATATGTTCTTCTCTTTTTGTATTGTTTATGCTAATACAAAAAATGTGAACTATGTGGTGTCACTGGACCACCTGTCTGATGCTTTGTCTTAAAAGGAAAGGGGCGTCCAATGCTTATGTTCGAAAAACCGGCAGCACCATTTTCATAGTTAGGTACTTCTGGTAGAGAGGTGTCCTCTGTGTCAACATTGTCGCCTTCTTCAGAAAATAACTCATAATCTGGTACGTCAATCAAATCCCTTTGGGGTTTTCTTTTAAATTTAAGAAGGCTTGAGTCGTCATCTAATTCCTGATAATGTTGACACTTTGGGTTATTAGTTTCGCCGCACTCTAGACCCGCTGCTGAAAAACACCGCTCATTTCCCTTTGTCTTTTTATCAGGGATGTTTACGTATCTACTTGCTCCACATTGCTCTTCTTCCATAGTGTCGTCCCCAGGAGACGACCGTTTTTCAATTGAGGTTACTTCACAATACTCCTCATCACTGGAATCATTTGTTTCACAATTCTCCTCATCAATGAAATCGGTGTCAATTTGTTGGCTCATGCCAAGAATAAACCTGTCATACGACTTTTCTGAAGTGTCTGAGTGTTCAGTTTGATTTTCAAGAGAAATTTCGTCAAAACTGCTATTCGTATCTTCTTGTATGCTCGAATTTTCATAATATTCTCGTACAGGTCTGTTAATCGTTAAATAACAAAAACGATCATTTAACATGCATTATTAAGTTTTTATTCTGTATTTAGTTTTTGTTTTTTGCAGAACAATTTATGACAAGAAAAATATTTGAAACACAATTTGTCTTTTATAACGTAACAAAAAAATCATTTTACCTGTTTTCTGTAATGATTGTTAAAATTTCCGTCGCCGTTGGACGACATGTTCTGTCTTGATCCCAACATGGTTTCATCACTTTGTCATACAGCCACTTTGGGCAATTCTCTGGTCGATCAGGGATGTTGCCGTCTTGCAAATGACTTAAAATCTGTATATCAACATAGAACAACATTATTAGATGAGTAGGTTTGAATTGTGTAAAACTTTTTTTCTTTTATCAAAAATGCTTAAAAATAAAGTTATATAAACAAACCTTGCATCAAAATCAACTAGATTTTAGCAAATTGTTTATAGATACTTTTTTAAAAAATTCACGGTTTCAAATATCTTAAAGCTTTATGCACCGTATTTAACGCTTTTTTGTGAAACAAGACCTAAGATTTGTCAATATGATTAGCTGCATTAAAATATCATTGTAACATATGTTACTATAGTATTTAATGTTAGGAAAAATGGAAATTTTCTTTTGTATACATGTATTTATAAAGGATTCACGTATGTGTTTATTTGGATATTTGCGCGGAAAATTAATCGAGAGAATTAATTTGGGGGACAGCGCACGACAGTAAGTTTGTTTGCGCAAAATTTAATAGTTTGAAAATAATTTTTCTTACAAACAAAATATACCGGTATATTAACAGTATAAAAAAAAACACATTGAATTGAAAATCGCAAATTGAAGGCAATAAATGCAAGTTGATGGGTGATTTTATTTCATTAATGACAGGTATCAATGACATAGGCCGTTTTGGCTAAATCTAAAACAAAAATGTTGTATGACCGATAGGAAGACGGAAAGGATAGCAGAATAATTTTAGCGATGAGTATTAAAGAGACATGGTCACGATATTGGTCAAATTCTATTTTTCTGTTTTTATCATTTACAATGCTTTAGGAATGCATTTCTAATGATCAAATGAAATTTTACAATCAGTCGTAGAGTTATAAGCAAGATACAGAGTATACAATTATTTGTCATGTAAACAAGGCTTGTGTCCTGTTCTAGCTTTTGTAGTTCAATATAACTGCAAAAAATCTTTTTCAAGCTTATCTGTCTATCTTCTTATTAATTTTAACCATAAATGAACAGTTCTTATTGTTCAACACGTTCATTTTAGGTCTAAAACTGGAATTTTCACTTAAACATTTTAAATTTTAAAATACATCTAAGTTGGCGGAGATTTGTACATTGTGTATTATGAGGTAAATGGTATACATTGTATATTATTTACTTTGAGGAAAATACATAATGTCAGGTGCCTATGTTTTGAATGTGTTTGAATTAAAATTTATAATCTGCAAAAAGTTTTTAACTAATATAAGCTTGATGAAAAGACACAAATATTTCTCTCTTTAAAAACATTCATTAAACAGCATCATATTTCCCAATAACCAAAAATCTACCTACAAATAGATATCAAACTTATGAAAATATTCATTAACAAACTGTCAACCATCTCAAAACTCCATAAAACGAAATACAAATTCAAAGCAGAGCAACACGGACCTCTAAAAAGATAGAGGTACGATTAGGTGCCATGGAGGAGCGAGCATCCTCTGCTGGCCGGTCACACCCGCCGTGTGATCTGTGTCGTAATCGGAGGAAAAACGGAAAAGTCCATGGACAATTAGGTGATTTATTATGGTCTAACAATTAGTATGAAAAACGTCAGTCAGCATGCAATCCATTGGAAAATTATATTTGCCGACAAGGTCGTTGTATCGACCATAGAACTTACGAAAAGATGATTTCAAATGAGACTGTTGATAGTCCTGTTTTATCAACTTGTTTGTCAGTAGCTTGCCTCGCCTTAGAAACTGTTCATACGAAGAGCATGCCCTTGTGTATCGAAATAACTGAGAGACAAAAACACCATAATCAGATGATGAAGGTATATTGCTACATAAGTAAGGAAAGCTGACTATAGAAAAATTCATTTGCAAAAATAAAAGTATGTACTCGTGACGGATGCATCTTTGAAAATGGACGACATTGCAGAAGTTCTGTTCCACATAACGCCATATAAAACTCGTAAAACAGCATCGCCAAAGTATAAACGTCACTTCCAGTAGAAACTTCGCCATGTCCTATTACTTCCATTGGTAACCTAGTTAATAAACATAAAAATAACATAGGAAAGCAAAGATATAAGAATGCTGAACTACATCCAAATAGTCAAAATATGTAGATTGTATAAATGTGAATGGTATGCATCTCTGTTATGTAACATTTTGTGCCGTCTGAGAAGGACTTTCATTATATACCATTACCTAATTGCTATATTCTAATTAATGATAAAACACTAATTAGTCCGTTTATCTCTGTGTTTCACTCTCTGTGGAAGTGACCACGCACAGAAGACGTATAACAATCAGTCTTTCAATTTGAAAATGTCAGTTTAATAAAAAAAAAAAAACCCACTAAATGATAATTATATCTAAAAAAAACTGTTAGGATGAATTGGCAAAAGGTAGAGGTGATCATGATCTTGTAAAAGATGCTACCTGTCTGCCACAGTTCGTATATGAATTATAAATGACCTGAATATGTCAAGCAAAGTAATTATTTTAAGGCAAATGTATTTTTGATGTTGGAATCAATTTGATAGCAAGTAGATTTATATCTATCAGGACTAGTTAAACTTTGAAATATAGCAAGTTTTCTGATTTCATTTTGGAGCTGATTAAGCTTTTTCTGTAGTCGAAAAAAACATAAGTTTTTGCATACATGTAATATTTTGTAACTGTCACATTAAGAATATCTAATTTTTGCGTTATACCAAGAAACTGTTGCTTTTATACGCGTCACGTTCTGTAATATTGTCTCCCTCTCTCCAGTATATCTATACGTCAATCTTCGTATAATTGCGATAAACCGACTTTCAAAACATTGCACGTAAGCGATAAAAAGTTCGATATAAATACCAATGCATAATATCGTGAAGTTCATAATTTTCCAACAGGACACTGTCTTCATCAGTTGGCAGTCTCACCATACGCCCAATCCGTAACTGACACACCTACAACAGTGTGAAGAGGAGAAAATGATAAATTAAATGTAAACATTTGAAAAACTATATAGATTGATGTCTGTATGTGTATGTGCGTGCTTCAAATGTACATTTCTAACACGATGTGGAGATGCACACCTGTTCCCATCACAAGTCTTCCCTTCAAGCTATGTATAACTAAACAGGTTAGCAAAATGTCTGCAGACAAGGTAAATCAAAATACGCTGTCACAAGCCACATTGTTGTGCGATGCACTTTGCAAAATTACGCCTTAAAAAAACCAAAATACTTTAAATTTGGGATCAATAAAAAAATGACAATAACAAACCGTCAACCGTCTCAAAAATCCATAAAACGAAATAAACTAGTGAAAAGTCAACGCACTTCGGAAAAAAATATGCGTTGATATGTATGGCGGTATGGAAGGGGCAGATAAAAATTAAATAAATCTTGTTTGTTTGGACAAAATAGCTACTTGTTAAAACGTATTAGGGTTTGTTCGGACGAAATTAAATGAAAAATTTTATGACGTCATTTCCTGTCATTGCTTACAAGGTTGATTAAAGATTAAAAAATCATGGATAGGTTGTTTTGAAGCGATCAATGGTGTATAAATTGTTTAAAAAATTACTTGAGTTTGTTCATGCATTCATATCTGAATGTGTAATTCCAAATAAATATTTTTCGGCAAGATGATTTCAATTCATTTCTCTGTGTTATAAAACCTTTTGACGAGAGTTTATTCAAAGGGAACTTTCACAGTATTCCTGTTTGGTATAATACAAATATTAAAGTGGGTATTAGAACATTATTTATAAATAGCTGGTATGAAAAAGGTGTCAAAATATCCTTAATCTTTTCTTACAAAGATTCTCTAAATAAGTATATCACTCCATATATTCCATTATATCATAAATCTTTAATTTGTTGTTGCATAATAAATGTACCATTGTAGTGTATAGACACTTAATCTCTTGTAATGCAATTCCTTTTTCTATTAGAGTTGGTTAAAAATAGATTCTAAAATCTTTTAATGTATGCTTTAAAACAAAGATACTTAGCAACAATCGTTACAATTTAGATTACTTCATAGAATTCTACCAGTGAATTATTACTTAAATAAGACGCATATGAGCCACATTGCTCACCTGAACAACAGTTCTCTGCAGATCCTTCTATTTCGTAGCATATGCTATTTCTATTTTTAAACTTTTAACCTCTTCTGGACCCAAGCATTGCTCTGTAGGTTGTGGTTGGCTTTAACAATTTAGAATCCACACTATTTAAGGACACTTGCATAGTAATTTCACAAACTGTACCATTGACATTTTTGAGAAGAAACTTTTTAGACATATATATATATATATATATATATATATATATATATATATATATATATATATATATATATATATATATATATATATATATATTTCTATGTTAAACTTTGAACCACTCATGGTGCCCCGTTATTAAAACGGGAGTCACGATTTTACCAATTTAGAATCTCTGATACCCAAGGATATATTCATAGTATTATCCCAAACTCTTGCAAAAGAGAATTGAGATTATAAACAGTTTCCATACATATTTTAAACTTTGAACCCCTCTTGGAGCCCCAGTTTTTGTCTGGTGGTCACGATATTTACAATTTAGAATCTTAACTATAAATGCGAGCTTTTAAGGAAACATTGGCATTTCTGGTGAAGTGGTTCTTGAGAATAAGATTTTAAAAACATTTTTCCTATACATCTCAATTCTAAACTTTGTACCCCGCCTGCTTTTAATAATTTGCAAATATTGGCATTTGTGGTGCAGTGGTTCTTGAATTTTAAAGACATTTTTCCATAAGAATGCTTTGTACTGTGTAAGCTAGGTTAAATTTAGTCCTGTGGTTTTAGTAAAGGGGACACAAATGTGATAATTTTCCAATGAACAGACGGACGGACGACGAACAACGGGTGATCAGAAAAGCTCATTTAAACCTTCAGTTCAGATGAGCTAAAAATCAATGTGGTGTCTTCTGACTGTTACTCTTTTTGTAAACATGAAGTTGAGACAATTAGGATGTCTTCCTAAACTGTGAAAAAGTATTCACAATATGGAACAACTTGGGCTTGGTTATTTACCATGCCTATTCCTTTAGAATTGGTTTTAATGTAATTAGTATCTTGTTAGGTGAACTTCAATTGTCTAAAAATAACAAAGGGGTTTTGTTTTTATGTTCAAAGCAAATTAGTTACCTGTTTGAAAAAGGCAAACTGCCATGCCTTTTTGGTCTTCTATTTTATTTATTTTAAAATACACGAATGAAAAATATATTGCTTGAAAAACATTTTGAAATGCATAAATCTGTCAATACCTGGTTATCTATCTTTGGCACTATTATTCAGTCATAGTCGTGTTATTTGTCTTATTCAACTTTTTGTGCATTAGTTATTTATTTACCTGCTTTCATCTGTCTTATCATATTCCTCTTTTATACTTACCTTGGTTTTTGGGGTTTTTTATATTACATTTTTGGGGTTTTTTCAATTTATGAAGCATCTTACATTATAGTTGAATTTGAGTGAGCAAGCAAATGTTAATTAAAGGATATTTGAAAAAAAAACTGTACTGCATTTAGTTAATGTTTCTTGGAAAATGAAATAAAAAAAAAAAAGAAAAAAAATTATTCGGACGAATTCGGATTTGTTCGGACAAATTATCTATTTGCTCGAATCTGTTTGGACGAATTTTTCATCCAACAAAACTTTGTCCAAACAAATATATAGCTAATTCGTTCGAACGAATACTAATTCTTTCGAACAAATCCTAATTCGTCCGAAAAAATAGCTTATTCGTCCGAACAAATCCTTAATCGTCCGAAGAAATAAGCTAATTAGTCGAAACAAATAAAAAACATTTTTCCTCTGGCCCTTCCATACAGCCGTAGAATTGTCCAAGGTCCATTCAAAAACGTTAAGATCTAAAATATGATAAGTAACTATTTAAACTAGTTTAGCTCAAAGGAACATTGAAAAAAAACAAGAAATGTTTTGCTAACCTTTATAGCAAGTTTGCAATGAAAAGGCTTGTCGATAAGATCAGTCAGTTCAATGATGAACAGATAAAGAAGAACAGTTCATTGCATGATATTTGTATATCAAAATATCATAAGAAGTATATCAAATACTAATATAATAAATTTTTTTAAAATTAATGGAAAAATGTGTATACTCTAATGCTCTTTTTGAGTTGACATTGTTTTAACGGCTGTACATGTAACTCTCTTACATTATAAATCAAACAACATTGTTATTTATTTGGCTTGAATTGGAGAAGTAGATTTATGCTTAGAAACCTGCAGATATATGATTTAATGGAATTAAGGTGGAATAACACATCGTCATAAAATGGCTGACCTCTGATCGAAACGACATTTTGGGGGGTTTTTTTAAGGATTTTATCGACGGTAACTTATAACCCACTTCATAGTCGAGTGGATAAAGTGTCGGGCTTATGATCCGTATATACCGATTCGAATCTCGCAGGGGCTTTTGCTGTTATTTACTGAATTGATTTATTTTAGATATTCATTTTTTATCCCCAATTTGCAAATTTTTCGCTTATTTGACATATGTATAGTTAATTAATCATTATATCTTTCATAATCAAATAATTTACAGCTAATTTGAGTGACTTTTTCCAGGTGTGTTATTCCACCTTAATATGATGTTTAGGAGGGAAATATGCGTGTGCATTTTTCAAGTAATTAATATGAATCGTTTATTAGAAATCGTACTGTTTCTTTTGTTGTCTAAACCCATTTCCAGTGATGTTAGACTATATTTAACGGTGTTTACAAAGAACTATAAACAAGTAATCTGATAAATTTATATTGCAGTAAGTGTTCTTGATGATAAAGATGTTAATGTTCACTCATAATGCATTTTGAAAAAAATCAGAAAGCCTTGACTTGGTTACATATTTTATATCAATTTTCACTTGACAATTTTCAAAGTGTGTTGCCATGCACGGTCCTTGAGATAACTATATTTCATTGACTATGACAATCCCTAAATACACTAATCACCATACGTTATACATCGTTAACAAACCTTAAAATTGTTGTTTTCCTGAATATGTATATACTTTCCAACTATGTCAACCATTATCCAACGTTTTTGGTGCATTTTTTCCACAAGACTGGTGATGTTATAAATGATATCGATGTCAATGCTGTTAATTTGATAATCGTTTAACTGTAGGGACAAGTCCAAAATGTTTTTGGCTGTTGGAACTCTGTAATTCTGAATAAAATCACATATGATGAGATAAATAGAGAATAATACATGGGAAAATATGTATCATACCCCTATCAACCCGATATTTCCCGATATTTCATATCAGGGAATGTAAAAACCTTGTATTTTATACCAAGAACATAATGAAAGGTTGCATTGAAATAGCAATAGACATAGATATATATTAATTAAGCATAAATTCTCACCAATGTAATTTCTACTTCATCCTTTGCAGAACCACCATGATTAACTCGTTTTTCTGGTGGCCATTCCAAGATGCCCATTTTCTCCGCAAAGTCATGGCTCATGATAGGAAGTATTTTGTCGTGAAATTTCACCGTCACTTTTTCTTGTACGCCTAATTCGAATCTCTTAAATCAATTTCAAGATTGGCAATCAGTGATTAGCGTATTAAATAAGACAGCAGAGCTTCATCCACAGAAGTGCCATTACATTTTAACACTGATTAAAGCTTAGAATTTACCTTTTGTCTGATAATTGGTTCATTGGGAGCTTTGACATCCTTTTGATCAAAGATCAGAGGAGCATAGTCTGGGTTAGGACTATGTGGTATACGTTTCTTTATCTCAATATATGTATCTCGCTTACCTAAATTAATACATATGGTATCGCAAATCACAAGTGAATATATCATAATTATCAAATATTATTAATTTAAAATATCTCATGTAAATATCAACTGAAATTGTTTAATAGAATTAAACTCTCATACTTCCAGGGCAGTTTTTCATCTTCTTTATCGTTTCAGGAATTCCCTTCAAGTACAAGACATAACTGTATTGTTAAAATGACATACTCTCTCTCTCTCTCTCTCTCTCTCTCTCTCTCTCTCTCTCTCTCTCTCTCTCTCTCTCTCTCTCTCTCTCAGTCGAATACGATCGGTGATATGATCTGTTAACCATTTAACGTTTTTATATCCAGTTACCCTTTTAGGTACGTGTCTTCTCTCTTCCTGTTTATTTGAAATACTTGGCAATCTTTTATATTCATAATCTGTAAAGCAAAGAAAATGTTTTTTCACTTCTGTTGTAAACGTTTTGTTGAAATTCATCTTTGAGGTGTTAAATATCATTGTTAAATTTTTATTGAAGATAAATACTCACAATCCTTTTTTATTTGGTCTTGTTTCAGCTGTTCTAACTGATGTATAATTATCTGCATGCTTGGTCTCTTGTCTTTCTCAAACTGCAGACAGTTTGCGGCTAGTTTGTGATAGGACAAAGGGATACATGGCCATTTGTAAGGCTTCAATTCGCAAGACACAACTTTTGCCATGATTTCAGCTGTTGTCTCACTGTATAGTTCTGTATATGGCTCACACCCATAAGTGAACAGGGAATGAATCACGTGACCAAACATCCAGGAATCTGTGTTGACGTCAAATGTGCAGTCCCACAGAGATTCAGGGGCTGACCACCTTGTAGGGATATTTTCTCCGTGAACATCTGTGAAAAAATTAAGTTATTTACCTAAAACATGTCTTTTTATTAACGTGTTTTTCTTTTAAATCAGATCTGATAATCAAGAAATCAATACCTGCAATATGACCAACAATTGTTGATGCTTCATTGCTACTAGAACAAGCCATCTCTAGATTACAAAGAACGGCTATCTCATGGTCAGGCGAAATGGGTTTTAGAGAAAATGAGTTCAAAGTAATATCTCTGTGTATTATGCTTCTCTGGTGAAGAAAATTAAGTCCACAAGCAACATCTAAAAGGCGACCGTTCATCCAGTCCTCTGGGAGATATTCTTGGCGTAACCTTGATTCAATGACTTTGTCAATAAGTGATGTAGAGTAATGCTCAATTACGTGAAAATGTAACCGGCTCTGTAAAGGGTTAAAAGCTAACATTCGGACAATATTCAAATGAGTTTCTCCATTCTGTAATTTCAACAAAATGTCGAACTCATTTTCTATTCTCTTGCTATCATCCACAGATTTGTTGGTTTTAAACTGACTATTTGCAATTCCTGGTATAAGAATGCCTATTCGTATGATGTGTGAAAAAAAGCGACCAGCGGATAGCACCCAATGAGAATGATCTGATAGTTTTTGGAGATGTTTTCGGTTAGTGTTGTAGATAACTAGACCTGGAAGCACTTTTTCAATGAAGTCTTCAGCTAAATGCAACATTCTTTCCTCCGATAGATTAAGACAGAGGATCAGTCGTTGAGCGATGGCGGCATTCAAAGACAAAATCAGATCCGTCATTTCTTCCGGAATTTTCAGATGGGTGTTTTGTAGCAAATACACATCTTCAACTATTTTCTGAAGATTGGGTGATTGCATTTGAGGAACTGAAACGAAATATAGATATCTTTCATTACATTTTCAATTCATTCATACTTTAATGTTTAAATTAATATGTTTGTTAATGTCATTCAAAGATGTTATTACATACATTTCCTGTATATAAAGGCAATGCCGGAAAGAATTAAAAATCCTAGTTGTTGAAAATCTTCATCTGTACGTAGCAGACTTCTCTGTACTTTACGTTGATTGAGAATTTGTCCTATGAACTGTATAAACCTTTTACACATATCTGGAGGGTTTGCTGACATCTGAAAAAGAGGGAACAATGAAGTGCTCTGGCATATTATTATATATAATAGTAATTCCTGCGTAGAAAGTTTGTAAACTCGTTTACCTTTGACACAATTCCAAAAGTAACAACCAATTGTTCCATAATACATCCTCTCTGCCCAATGTCTGCCACAATCCTGTCATGTTTCGATAAAGAGAAAGTTGAATCGAAACATTTGAAGAGCTCCTCAAATTGTTTTCCAAATCTGAGTTTTCCGAAGGCCACAACAAGAGACATTGAGCCTTTGAGCAACTGATAACAGGCCGGATATTCTGTTTTCATGGCTTTTCTAGAGGCCATTTTATTCCAGATTTTATTGATTGATGAACAGCTTTTGCTGATTTTGCTAAAAGAATCTTTCTTCGTTTTTTTGTAATCGCAGTAAAGTATGGCGGATGCAGCGCAGCACCTAATCACTGTATCAATAGTAACAATGTGTGTTTGAAGTGTGTCTTCGTCCTCCGAGTCCTTTAAATGCTGTATAACATAGACCAAGCACCTGTCAATGATATCCACTTTTGTTTCATCCAGGGTCATCTCTAACAATGATTCCTGAATGGCTCTGAACACACATTTTTTGAAGTTCTGGTCATTGATATTTAGTAAGGAAGAAAGAGATTCCAAGTCTTTCCTCTTCTGTAACCTTTGAACATGAAGTGTCTCAGCACACCGAAGAAATCTAGTTTTTTCCTCGCCAGTTTGCCCAGCATAACATTTGTCAAAGGCGTCATTATTTAAGATATTGTTTTCAATATATTCTGAAACAATGAATTAGATAATTGGTTAAGGTTTTGGTATCGGTTATGAAACTTGCAGAATGTATGTATGACAATCTCTCTCTCTCTCTCTTTCTCTCTCTCTCTCTCTCTCTCTCTCTCTCTCATAACTCACCTCTTGCTGGTATAAACTGACTTTTCAGTATCTGTAAATCTTTGGCTTGCGATTCTTTGCCAGTTTTCACACTGACAAACGGGTCTTTTTCTGTTAGTTCCACCTCCACATTGTTGTAGGGATTTGTTCTGGTTGCCATTGTTAAATTGTTTACATTGGATGTCACACAACGTACACTAATTAATTCGATGCACACTTTCAGTTTTACACAATAGAATATCAATTTTTTCGCACTAGATATAAAGTTGTTGACAAGAGTAATGTTTTGGAATTATAAATTTACACTGGTCCAATAAGCACATCCTGAAAAAGAAGTTTTTTCTTCTGTTAGAATCGCTGCTACTATATACTTTCGTCTTGTATGCCCCCCCCCCCCACCCAAAAAAAAGTGGTGCCAACTTCTTTTGAATTCAATTTTCTTTTTGTAAGTGTTAGAAACATTTTTCTCGCAAAAATGGGGGTGGGGGGGGTGCCACCTGCTCCCCCCAATGCTACGTGGGATAAAAAACGTGAAATAGAACACCGTAATGCCGACATGCTCTAGTTGTATTGTTGTGACAATCAACAATCAGAGGTTTAGATTTCAGTCGGCGAGCCGTGAAGAATAAATATAGTCAGGGTGTTAAATGCACAAACATAAAAACGCCAACCTTTATTAAACGGTTGCGTTTTATTGCAAGTGAATAAACCTATATTTAGAACTGACCTAATCTTCTCAGAAATCATCTCTGGATTTTAAATTATTAGCACAATCATTCTCGACACATCCCCTATAGTCCACAATAATTAAATGTTTAGCATGCACCTAAAAAATGATTACACTAACTTACGCAACCAAAAATAAAACCGTTTCTGAAATGGTTTATAATATATGTATGCAAATATGTATAACACAAATAATTTTTCTTATCTAACCTTTATCCAAATGGTGTAAATGAAAATTTTAAAAGCAATTTTTACGCAAAAAACTTTAGAGTTTTTCTATTTCTCTTCGATATTTCATTTGAATTATAGACAAAATTCACTAGCAATAAAACTTTAAATAGTTTTGGTAACTAAAGGTAAACGATAAATCACAGCAAAATAATGGTTTGGCAAACATACCTGTTTTTCTACACAGTGCTTGTTCCGGGAAGAAAATTAAATGACTCTGGGATTCCTACTTTCGGTTTTTAGATGCCTTGGAATATTAAAACTTTGTTTTCTTCAAAAATGCTAAAAATGAATTCTAGATCTTCAGAATTTAAATGTACAGCCCCTATTTTAGTCCGTACACATACCAACATCACACGGTAAAGTATATATTCAACACATCTGTTGAATAAATAAAACAAAAACCTGAGGCATGTTAACTGGCAGCATTGAAATGGATAGGATACACTTTACCCCTTTAAGACATTATCAACAACTTACAGTGTAGTTTGTAAGATGTAATTAAAGTAATATTCAACAATAAACATAAGATAACTTAAATCAGCCAAAAAATACATATGGTAAAAGAAATCGTGTGTCAAAATTTAGGATTTAATCATCAGAGCTGGTACTTGTGTGTATTGAAGTGATAAGTTACGTGTTGTTGACTGTTCTCTGTTGGATGTTAAATCAATCTATCGTAACCATAGCTTTTTTAAAGGTTTTAGGTATCCATACTTTGTTCGTCAATTTCACACCACAAACATCCAATAGGAGTTAGAAAGAGGCTGTAGATATATAATGTGTATACTAGTATAATATGTGTGAACATTTTTTTTTTTTGCTGTCGACTTATTTTTAATTTCTGAATCTTTATCTAGGTTTCATCATTGTCTGAATGCTTTGGAAAAACATTGTACTAATTGGCAGTTACAAGTTAATATAGATAAAACCAATGCAATAATTTTCTCCAGAAAAACAAAAGTGAAAGATATATAGGGTTTTTATATTATATTTTATTATAAGCATAATATTGTAATTAGAGCATATCAATACAAATATAAAGGACTAGTATTTACATCAAATGAAAAGCCTAATTTTGCTTCTAAACAACTTTCAGCAAAAAGGGCATAAAATCAAGTATACATGGAAATAATATCCTTACATTTTAAGTCATCAAAAATTGTATCAATTATAACATGAGGATCTGAAATATGGATCACAGACCATATATTAGATATAAATCCTCAGAACGTTTTCCATTTGTATTCTATGTATACTTTGAAAAGCATCAAATTTTGCAGTCAATGCTGAACAAGGTTCTTATCCACTTTACTATATATGTTTTGAAAACATGTTTAAATACTATATCAGACTTATAAGTATGGAATCAAACACCACATATAATAATGCACTTTTAGTATCAGTTTTTAATGAAGACAAAAAGGTAAAACAATACTAAACTTGACATCTTTAGAAACTCCCATAAGAATTTGAGGTTTAAGCTAAATAAAAAAAATCTCATCTGCTAACTTTATTTCTACAGTTATTAAGTTTCCCTTGAAAAGCATTAAACATCACAGCTATCAAGATTAAGAATAGGTAGGTGTACATTCACTATTTTTTCTAAACAGGTAGATATTGTAAACCAACTATTCCTAAAGAGATCTTATAACCTAATGATTCTTTAAGTGTAATCAAATTTGACCTTCTTGTTAATGCATAAATGTCGATTCAAGGTAACTACTAATTCCCTTAACTAAAAGGATTATAAAATAAATGTAGTTATCTGCAGTTACACGTATGTAGACATCTGTTTAAGACAGGAAGTTTTTATTCTTCAATTAAATGATCGAAAATGGAATGTCTGCTAGCTTATTCTACGAAATTGGAATAGATATTTAAACTAAAATTGATTTTGCTTTGCCGGCATTTTCTCTCATTTTCTTAAATTTTGAAGATATTTTGATTTTTTATGCTTCCAATATTAAAATATTTCTGATTTTTTACATATTATAAAGAAACTGAAGATGAAGACAGTGCAAACATTTCGATGAATAGTTCGCGCAGATTCCTCATTTTTGATAGAAGGAATATATGAATTCTTTTAATATTCTTAAAATATCAGTCGTGAGATGGATATCCTTACATGTGTTGTTACATAACTGTAATATGTTGCTTGATGTTTCTTAGTTCGTTCTTTTAAGATGAAGCTTTTACATAGTTCATTAAACTGGACATGGTTTCTTAACAATATGTTTTGAACAGCTAGATATGTTTAAGATAAAGCAACAATGTCAGAGTATTAGATGGTTTATTACCATGAATCATTTTGAGTTTCATAAACTGTTGATTAATCAGAGCCGATAACGCTATATGTTATGCGATTGCATGTCCAACTATCTTAATATAATACATGTATATGAAATTGGCAAAGCACAATCTTAACTTTCAAAATTGTTCACTGTGTTTGTTTAGATAGCATTTGCAATTGCATGACATTTATTAAAGTTAGCAAAAAAATTGCGAACTAAATTTTACGTCCTCTAACATTTGGTCCATTCAAAGATGAAATATACGAACAAATAAATTAGCTTTTCTTAGTTTTTTATTAATCTACCACACCATAGAATAATATTGCTTATTTTGGACACCCTTGAAATCATTCCCAAGCATATTCGTTGGAAAAGCCACCAGAGTAACATCATATTTTTAATGAAACGAAAGAGGATCAAATTAAGGTCGTGTATTGGCAACAAAAATGTTTCACAATATTTTTTAGAAAAAAAACTCCTGCTATTCAGCAATGATATATAACACTACAGTCTCTTCTCATTTTTAAGACCTTTTCTGACACGATTTTGTAGACACGTCATGTACTAGTATACTGGACACTAAACATGTTCAAACATAAGTAAACTACACAATTAGCACCATTTAGTTATGAAACAACTTGGCTTTTGGATATGATTCGATTTAACACAGAAAATAATTCTATTGTAAGAAATATGGTACAGTTATTTGAATAACCTTTGATATCATTCAAAGAGTTATACTTAGTACACCAGTTTATATCTTACTTCTTAGTTTGATTCTTCATCAGAAATATTTTTATTGGTTTTAGTGGCTTTCTGGATATTAAATATTTGTAAATGGTTTGATTATGCGGAGGTTGCAAACACTTATAAATGAAAATGATCAACTTTGAAAGGGATAATTTTCTATACATATGACTTGAAGGATCGCGTAAATCACTTTGTAAAAGGGGATTTTCTTTGTGGACGGAACTACATGACCATCTGTCTAATGCTTTGTCTTAAAAGGAAAGGGACGTCCAATGCTTATGTTCGAAAAACCGGCAGCAGCATTTTCATACTCAGGTACTTCTGGTGGAACGTTTTCTTCTGTTTCCGCATCGTTGCCTTCTTTGGCAAATAACTCGTAGTTTGGTACGTCAATCAAACCATTCTGTGGTTTTGTTCTATTCTTTGGTTTGGTTGTGTCATCTTTTACTAACAACTCCTGATAAGTTTGATTGGGATTTTTAGTTTCGCCGCAGGCTATACCTCCTGTTGAAAAACACCGCTCATATCCTTTTGTCTTTTTGTCAGGGATGTTTACGTATCTACTTGCTCCACATTGCTCTTCTTCCATAGTGTCGTCCCAAGGAGACGACCGTTTTTCAGTGGAGGTTACTTCACAATACTCCTCATCACTGTAATCATTCGCTGCAGTGGAATTGGATTTGACATCTTCTAGTTTTGTTTTAAGATTAAAACTGTTATAAACCGTAGGTGAGTCCAAGGTTTCAGGTTGATTTTCAAGACTATCACTGTTAAAGCTGCCAAACGTCCCTTTTGGTATACCCGAGATTATTGGTTGATTTTCATAATTTTCTCCCTCAGGTCTGTCAATCGATAAATAACAAAACTCAATTATTTAACCTGTGCCAAGAATGTGTTTCTGTATCAAATTTCATTAAAAACACCATTTTGCTAGTATATAATACTAAAAATAGGCAACTCATTTACCTATTTTCTGCGATGATTGACAAAATTTCCGTCGCCGTTGGACGACATGTTCTGTCTTGATCCCAACATGGTTTCATCACTTTGTCATACAGCCATTCCGGGCACCTCTCTGGTAGATCAGGGATGTTACCGTCTTGTAAATGACTTAAAATCTGAATACCCGCATAGAACAATATTATCAGATGAAAAGGATTAAACTGCACTTGGTTTTCTTTCTATTTATTACTTGCTAAATTCAGGCTTTATGATAGATGTGATCAAGTCTCGAACATAATTATCACGTAATAATATTCAAAAAATGATGCCTTATTCCATCATAAAACAGTTATAGCACATCAAATTTTTAGAAAATCTACTTCTTTACAAAAACAAAAGAGAAAATATAAAACATATTCAAAATGCAAAAACTAAAGTATGTACTCGTGATGGGTGCATCTTAGAAAATGGTCGACATTGCAGACGTTTTGTTCCAGATAAAGCCATATAAAACTCGTAAAATAACATCGCCATAGTATATACGTCACTTCCGGTAGAAAGTTCGCCGTGTCTTATTACTTCTATTGGTAACCTAGTTGGTAAACACGAATAAAAGCAAACAAATTAATGAACGTGTATGAATGCAAATACTTGTGAATTGTACCCTGTCCAAATACTAAAATAAGAATTAATGAGAATGGTAGGCTTCTATGTTATCGCACACTGTTTCGTCTAAGAGACTATTTTCATCCTGACATCACACACCGTTACTTGTCTGCTTTATTCTTACATGTACTGCCAATAAACCGTGTCCATTTTCCTTCGTGCACACGGTACAAAAAGATTGTAGCCATCAGTCTATTAGCTGGCCATTTTGCATATATTATAGGGGGCATGGATGAAAGGACTATAATTATTTGGCATGGTCAAATATCTGCCCCCCCCCCCAATTTTAATCAATTTTAAATAGTATCGTATGAAAACCAAATCTTCATCAATCATTATACAAAGGATGTCTATCACTTTAATATTGATTTAAGTCACCTTTGCTTATTCGCTGTTTAACTATGACATCACCTAAATGAGCTAATTTCAGCAATTTTGCAAACAAATGAAAATATTGCCATATTTTCTTTTTATTTTGCATTCGGAAGAATAGAGCGCAGGTCTGCTCAAGTACGATTATAATATGCTTTTCTTCTTTATAATAATACACATCATACTAAAAAAAAAGATACTTGCACAAGCCTGTGCTCGTTGTTTCCCAGTCAAAAACCCATCGGAAAACACCCGTATTTTGCAACAAAACATCAATTTATCAAAATAGGAGAATCTTCATGACGTCCTTTCTACATAATGACGTCACCGTGGTGATAACCTTTTACACCCTAATATTCAATATGAAGTTCGTTATACCAATGCATTATATCGTGAAATTCATAATTTTCCAACAGCACACTGTCTTCATGAGTTGGCAGTCTCACCATACGCCCAATACGTAATTGACACACCTATAACAGTATAAAGAGAATAAAGATTACACACGTGCGTGCGTGTGTTTTGGCTACGATCATTCTAGATAAAGCCTCAGTCTCAACTGATCGTACGTGCTTCTACGGGCGGATTTTAATGAAAATCTTGTGAGACACGCAAGTGTCTCTTACGATTTTTGAAGGACGTAGGCTTCCCGTAAATATGCACGGTTGCATGTACAACATTCACTAAAACTTCCTTGTGAGATCTGAAAACGTACGCTGCAGTTGTGCTTCACTCAAGAATCGTAAAATAACCGTACAGCTTGACTTGCAGGAATACCGTAAGGAGATTTCACTTGTCCTTTTCGTTACACGTTCGTTGACGGCAAGTCGCTTGTGCTCACCATCATATAATTTGAACGCATAGTAAAAGTAGGTCATGCTTACGTCATGCGTACACCAACTGTTTGTGGTACATGCGAATCGCCCATAAACAAGATGTATAGGAAAAATAATACTAGTAATGTAAAAATACCCCATAAGGTAAAGAGAATCTACAGTTTTACCATTCATTAAAACAAAAAGGTTTTGCAATCCCCCTCTAAAAACAAAATCGAAACAGACAAATACGTTCTTTTTGACAAAAACGTGGGGGAAAAAACAGGATGAGAAGGAAAGTGAAGTAGAATTGGAGAAAAGGCAAAAGATTTCCGAAGCACTTCGACTCGCAAGCGTGCCAAGATAGAATCGTATACATTTTTGGAGAGAGCACAAGACAAATGATGTTTACGTACATGCAGAACGATATTTTCAACTAAAACCATCTGCACAAAACTCCAACACATCCTACTAGAGGAAATTGTTGTAGGACTTCGCGCAAAAACTGGGCTCACAGTATTTAATTATAAGCACTTAGACAAGATAAAAACAATTTTATTTTTCCATTTTAAAAATCTAGAATGGTAAATATGGGTATTATTAATACTTCCTCGAAAGGCGAAAGTCAGATGTCGAGTTACAAGCAAAAAACGGGGTTTGAAAATCAAAGCTCATCTTGATATTCTTTACATAATTGTTGTATTGGTATACGTTTCAATTAAATGGTGTTTTCTTTTGTCGATGATATTATTTATGAACTCATTTAATCGGTTTATCTTGTTTTTCACGAGTCATTTTGTCAAAGAAATTGTAATTTCCTTACTTAATATTATTTGTTTCGCCCAGTTTAGCAAGTATATTCACCAAAGCAGGAATTACAGAATAATAGTCTTCTTTTGCGAAAACTAATAATTGTCCGTACAGCTGTCGTGAGGCAAAGAAAGACGTCGGTACGATTTACTAGTACTTGCAAGTGACCTACGACGCAAATATTTCCCCTGCTGTTCGCAAAGAAAAACATATATCTGTTGCACGATTATCGTAAAACGGAAGTATCACCGTTGCGAGTGGCAACTCGTCTGTAAACAAATTTGAACATCATCAAGCACGTACAGCCAGTTGTGACTGAGGTGTCACTAACCCCACTGTCATGAGATAGATTTATTGATATTTATTATACAAATCCTCAAAACATGGTAATGCATCGTTAACGCACCTTATAATTGTTGCTATCCTGAATATAAATATTCTTTCCAACTAGGTCCACCATTATCCAACGTTTTTCGTGCATTTTCTCTACGAGTCTGGTAATATTAAAAATGACATCGATGTCAATGCCGTTTACTTGATAATCACTCAACTGTTTGGAGAAGTCCAAAATGTTTCTTGCTGTTGGAACTCTGTAATACTGTGTAAAATAACACTTTGTGAGGTTAAAGGTTACGTTGATACAGTTCTAGACAGAACTATCAAAGAAACTTAAAATTCTCACCAATGTAATATCTACTTCGTCATTTGCAGAACTACAATGTTTTACTCGTTTTTCCGGCGGCCATTCACAGATGCCCATTTTCTCAGCAAAGTCTTCACTCATTTTAGGAAGTATTTTGTTGTGAAATTCCACCGTCAACTTCTCCTTCACGTCTAATCCGAATCTCTTAAATTTATTTCAAAATAAGTGATTATAGCATTTCCTAATTTCAACTCAGTGCAAAAACAGTTCACATTGTAGTTAAATAACACTGGTTGAAGCTTAAAAATTCACCTTTTCGCTGATAACTGGTTCGTTGGAGGCTTTGGTGTCCGTTAGATCAAATATCAGAGGAGCATAGTCTGGGTTAGGGCTCTGTGGTATACGTTTCTTGATTTCGATATAAGTATCTCTCTTACCTGGATTAAGTATATTGGTATTGTAAATTTCAAATATAATATAAATTTCATCTCAATATCAACGATAATTGATAAATAGAAAAATGTCCCCTTACATCCAGGGCAGCTTTTCATCTTCTTTATCGTTTCAGGAATTCCCTTCAAGTACAAGACATGTCAAAACCGCATATTGTTAAGAATGGCATAACAATGAAATATTTCATGAATAAAAAAATATGAAAAAAAAATAAATGAATACTTTCAGTAACTGATCAATATCATCTTCTTTTTTTTAAAGCACATATAGAATATTCAGTGTTCTGCAAACTTAAAACACTTTGGTGTGAACGATACATTATCAAACCCAATTAAAAAACAAAAACATTTAGAAGAATGTCTAATCTACTTTTTCTAATCTACCAAAGCACACTATAAACGCCGTAATTAATTATTGATTATTTATAAACATATCAACAGATATGCCAGTAATTCTCTCTCTCTCTCTCTCTCTCTCTCTCTCTCTCTCTCATACGATCGGTGATATGATGATGTTAACAGTTTAACGTTTTTATATCCAGTTACCCTTTTGGGTTCATGTCTTCTTTCTTCCTGTTTATTGGATATCTTTGGCAATCTTTTATATTCATAACCTGTAAAAGAAAGTTCGTATCAATGTTGTATTCGATTTGTTGATTTCATTTTTACTATGTTGAATGTTATGGTTAAAACTATACATTGTGAAAGTTTATAATGTTTTTTTTTTATTGTAGATACGTGTAAATACTCACATCCTTTTTTCAGTTGGTCTTGTTTCAGCTGTTCTAACTGTTGCATAATCATCTGCATGCTTGGTCTTTTTTCTTTCTCAAACTGAAGACAGCTTGCGGCTAGTTTGTGATAGGACAAAGGGATACATGGCCATTTGTAAGGCTTCAATCCACAAGCTACAACCTTTGCCATGATTTCAGCTGTTGTCTCGCTGTATAGTTCTGTATAAGGCTCGCATCCATAAGTAAACAGGGAACGAGTGAAGTGACCATACATCCAGGAGTCCGTGTCGGCGTCAAAGGTGCAGTCCCATAGAGATTCGGGGGCTGACCACCTTGTGGGGATATTTTCTCCATAAACATCTTTAAAAATACCAGCAATTTATATCAAAACATGTGTTTTCAATAAAATGTTTTGAAACCAAATCGTATAACCATGAAATTATTACCTGCAATTTGGCCAACGATTGTTGATGCTTCGTTACTACTAGAACAAGCCATCTCTAAGTTAGAAAGAACGGCTATCTCATGGTAAGGCGAAATGGGTTTTAGAGAAAATGAGTTCAAAGTAATATCTCTGTGTATTATGCTTCTCTGGTGAAGAAAATGGAGTCCACAAGCAACATCTATTAGGCGACTGTTCATCCAGTCATCTGGGAGATATTCTTGGCGTAACCTTGATTCAATGACTTTGTCAATAAGTGATGTAGAGTAATGTTCAATTACGTGAAAATGTAACCGGCTCCGTAAGGGGTTAAATGCTAGCATTCGGACAATATTTAAATGAGTTTCTCCATTCTGTAATTTCAACAAAATGTCGAACTCGTTTTCTATTCTCTTGCTATCATCCACAGATTTGTTAGTTTTAAATTGACTATTTGCAATTCCTGGTATAAGCATGGCTAATCTTATGCTGTGTGAAAAAAAGCGACCAGCGGATAGCATCCAGTGAGAATGATCTGATAGTTTTTGGAGATGTTTTCGGTTAGTGTTGTAGATAACTAAACATGGAAGCACTTTTTCAGTGTAGTCGTCAGCTAAATGCAGCATGTTTTCCTCCGATAGATTAAGACAGAGGATCAGTGGTTGAGCGATGGCGGCATTCAAAGACAAAATCAGATCTGTCATTTCTTCCGGAATTTTCAAATGGGTGTTTTTTAACAAGAAAACAACATCTTCAATTATTTTTTGAAGATCGGCCGATTGCATTTGAGGAACTGAAACAAAATAAAATACACATATAAAATTATTTTTACCAAGTTTTAAATTCATTTATTGTATTATTTTAATTGACATGATTTATACTGCCATCCAAACATAACATACATTTCCTATAGATAAAGGCAACTCCACAAACAATTAGATATCCTAGATGCTGGAAATCTTCATCTAAACGTAGCAGAGTTCTCTGTCCTTTCCGTTGGACAATTGGTCCTATGAACTGTATAAACCTTTTACACATATCAGGAGGGTTTGCTGACATCTAAAAAAAGAGGATACATTGAGTTTCCTTGATGTGGAATTATAATAACAAAATCTTTTTGAGGGGTTTGTTAACATGTTTACCTTTGACAAAATTCCAAACGTAACAACCAATTGCTCTGTAATACATCCTTTCTGCGCAATGTCTGACACAACCTTGTCATGTTTCGATAAAGAGAAACTGGCATCTACACATTTGAAGAGATCCTCAAATTGTATTCCAAATTTGAGTTTATTGAGGGTCGCAACAAGAGACATTGCGCCTTTAAGCAATTGATAGCATACTGGATCTTCTGTTTTCACACCTTTTCTAGACACTGCCTTAGTCCAGATTTTATTTATTAATGAAACGCTTTTGCTAATTTTGCTAAAAGAATCTTTCTTTGTTTTTTTATAAGCGCAGTAAAGTATGGCGGATGCAGCACAGCACCTAATCACTGTGTCAATGGTAACAATGTGTGTCTGAAGTGTGTCTTCGTCCTCCGAGTCCTTTAAATGCTGTATAACATAGACCAAGCACCTGTCAATGATATCCACTGTTGTTTCATCCAGGGTCATCTCTAACAATGATTCCTGAATGGCTCTGAACACACATTTTTTGAAGTTCTGGTCATTGATATTTAGTAAGGAAGAAAGAGATTCCAAGTCTTTCCTCATCTGTAACCTTTGAACATGAAGTGTCTCAGCACACCGAAGAAATCTAGTTTTTCCTTCGCCGTTTTGCCCAGCATAACATTTGTCAAAGGCTTCTTCAATTGGGCATTTGAAATTGTTAATATATTCTGTAACAAAAAAATTAAAAATCGGCATCGGTAAATGTATTGAACTTACGAAATGTATGTAGGATAATCTCTCTCTCTCTCTCTCTCTCTCTCTCTCTCTCTCTCTCTCTCTCTCTCTCTCTCTCTCTCTCTCTCTCTCTCTTACAACTCACCTCTTGCTGGTAAAAACTGACTTCTCAGTATCTGTAAATCTTTGGCTTGCGACTCTTTGCCCGTTTTCACGCTGACAAACGGGTCTTTTTCTGTTAGTTCCACCTCCACATTGTCGTAGGGATTTCTACTCGTCGCCATCGTTCACAGGTATACATTGGATGTCACACAATTTTAACATATCAATTACACGACGAAATTCACCAATTATTCAAACCTGGGTTTCTTGAGTTTCTGCATGGAGCATAAAGAAATAAGTTGTTGAACAGAGAAAAGCATACATGTGTATAGTTTGCATCAAAATACGAAATCTATACTATCAATTCTATTACTGAAAGACATACATAACTTGATTCCTATGCAGATTGTATCAAAATTTATGGATTAAAGGTACAGGGTAGAAAGTGTGTAGACCTGGAAAGAATTCTCAGTCATATTCTTTATGATTTATTAAAAGGCATCTTTGTCGTTAGAAATGTGCAAAAGTATATGTCACCCCTGCGAATGTGTTCGGAATGTTTTCTTTATCGTTGCTAAGTATATAATGAATCCAGAGGTGCTCGAATGAAAGTTCACGAGACTTCACGAAGATTTGTTCAGTTCCTGTGAATTTTCGAGCGGAAGTATATGTGTTCGGATGATATTCTAAAAATACGTAAGTAATAGTCGTTTTTCATATCATATCCTACTTTGATTTATGTTAAAACATGAAAACCGTGTTGGATGTATGTTTTATTTCACCATCTAGCGGTTATTTAAATTAAACGATGATATTCAGAACAGAGTTATCGTTCGTGTTCAGCCACGTGTAAAGTGGTTGAAAATCAGGCACGTAGCATCGGGGGGGGGGGGGGGGGGGGCAGGGAGGGGGGGGGCCTGCCCCCCCCCACTTTTTCTTGCAGCAACAAATTTTTTAAAATTTACATATAAAAAAATGAATTATAATGGAGTTGGCCCCCCACTTTTTTGGAAGTAAGTAAAAAATTGATATGAAGATAAGGAAATGAGGAGTCAAATTGAAGTTACCTCCCCCCCCCCCCCCCCCGGATTAGGAATTTCATGATTTGGAGGGAAAAAAAATTTTGGTAGGGATGAAATTTTTTTTTTGAAGTATAGTTTAGTCTACAATTTTTCCAGGGGGGGTCCGAAGGATAATTGTGTTTGCCAGGGGGGGTCCGAGGCATATTTTCGCGATAATTTTACTATGTAAATTTAATAAATTTTCATTTTCCAGGGGGGGTCGGGACCCCCCCGACCCCCCCTCTAGATCCGCGCATGAAAACAATGCACTGTTATGCAGAATATCATTTCTTACCGTCTTCTGTACCCCGAATCAAAAGACCAACCCGATAACGAACCAGGGTTGGCAAAAAAGCGGGAAATACTCATATTTCCCAGGACGGTGGGAAATACTGGTAATTCCCGGGAATTACTGGTATTTCCCGGGAAATACTGGGAAATAAAGTACAACTACATATTATAGTACTTCATACTTAAGACATTAGTCTTAATTAAATCTGTAGGGATGTAGACAATAGTACACCTTGTCAGCAATCATTTATGACATTTTATATTTATAATGTTCTTTGATTTTAACATGTTTTGACTGGTCAGTAATGCATTATTATCTCTTATGAATACTCAAAACATGGTTCATTCTTATACCATTGTAATTTGTTTTTAAGGCTTTAATCAGGTATAGGTGCATCTACACAGTTATCATAAACATGATATCAAAGGTTCCATTTCCTGGTTATTTGGTGAATATGAAAATGGGGCAAGAAAATTGTGAAAAATAAAGTGTGACTGTGTCACTACCTCCGTATGCAACACACCTAAGAAGAAGCCAATTAGCCCCACTCATAGTATATATCTCCCACAAACAGGAGCACAAAACTGTCAAGTGTAATTATTTATTAAAACAACAGGTGTGATTATTGAATTTTTACTTGCAACACCTACACTAATTATAACAGTTTATTTTGTGCTTTGAATTATAAATCTGTAAAACACAAAACTTGAAGTTAAAAAAAACTGGACTAAAATTTGTACATTTGCAGCTATAGAAATCTTTTGGAATAGATGATCTGGTGAATTTTAGATTTATAAACTAACAGTGAAATGGGGAAGTATAATAAATTGGTTTTTGATGCTTACTGTTAATATCTTTTATCATAAACATAAGTTTTACATTGAACAAACTAAAGAAATAAAGATTATAAATTTGTATTTCCCAGTATTCCCCAGTTTAGTGGAAAACAGTAGTATTTACCGGGACGGGAAATACCGGTATTTACCACCGGTAATTCCCAGCACTGGTATTTCCCGGCCAACCCTGTAACGAACCCGATTGTAATAATAAAAACAAGAGGCCCAGGGGCCACATCGCTCACCTGAGCAACAATTGCCTTAATTCTGATCAAATTAGCATTACAGTATCAAAATATCTTGACAAATAAGTACAATAGATCTTGCTAAAAAAAATGAAAATCTGCCAATTTTTATCCACCTCTTTTTTTTTTTGTATCTCTAAGAAGATTTTTCTCTATTCCTATATAGCCCCCCCCCCCCATTTCGTGGCCCCACTTTTCTCTAGGAAATCATGGTTTCATCAAACTTAAATCTGCATAACCTGTGCTTTCATACTAAGTACTGAGTTAAGGACTGAAAACTTTCCCAGAATATTTTGAAAGATTGTCTCTATATATTCCTATATAAAAATTCAAACCGCCAACACGGCCCCGCCCAACCACTAGGGACTGTGATCTTGCAAACTTGTATTTACACTACCCGAGGATGCCTCTACACAAGTTCAAGCTTTTTCTTGCCAACTAGTCTTTAAAAAGAAGATTTTTAAAGATTTTCTCTATATATTCCTATGTAAAAATTCATCCCCCATTGTGGCCTCACCATACCCCTGGACTATTATTTAAACAAACTTGAATCTATACGATCTGGGGATGCTTCCACTCAAATTTGGGCTTTCCTGGCCTAATAGTTTTGAGAAGAAGATTTTTAAAGATTTTCTCTATATATAAAAATTTATCCCCCATTGTGGCCCCGCCCTACCCCCAGGGACCATGATTTGAATAAACTTGACTCTTCATTATCTGAGGATGGTTACACGCCAATTTTAGCTTTCTTGCCCAAATAGTTTTTAAAAGAATTTTTTTTAAAGATTTTCTCTAGATATTCCTATGTAAAAATTGATCCCCCAATTGTGGCCCCACCCTACCCTCGGGGACCATGATTTGAACAAACTTGAATCTACACTATCTGAGGATGCTTCCACTCAAATTTGAGCTTTCCTGGCCTAATAGTTTTTAAGAAGAAGATTTTTAAAGATTTTCTCTTTATATTCCTACGTAAAACTTGATCCCCCTCTTGTGGCCCCTCCCTACCCCTGGTTACCATGATTTGAACAAACTTGAATCTACACTACCTAAGGATGCCTCCACTGAAGTTTAAGCTTTCAGGCCGAATAGTTTTTGAGAAGAAGATTTTTGAAAAATACCAACAAATTTTTAATAATTCTCAATTATCTCCCCTTTAAAGAGGGCGTGGCCCTTCGTTTGAACAAACTTGAATCCCCTTCACATAGTGGTGCTTTGTGCCAAATTTGGTTGAAATCTTCCCAGTGGTTCTTGAGAAGAAGATGAAAATGTGAAAAGTTTACAACGACGACGACAACGACGACGACATCGCCGACAACGACGACAACGACAGACAACAGACAAACTGTGATCAGAAAAGCTCACTTGAGCCTTTGGCCCAGGTGAGCTAAAAAAAAACCTGGCGATTAAATTTACAACACAATGCTTGACACTATTTTACAGAACTTATTTGTTTGTTAGAAACAATGAAAGGAATGGTCCAAGTAATGCACGATATTTTTACTGACTACACACATTCCTCATTTATTCAATACACACCCAACCCAATAACGAACCCGAACATTAAAAAATTTGAATATAAAAATATAATTTTCTCGAAAATATGTAAACCAGACGCTACAAAAGTGTAAACTTGATCTGTAGTTTGACATTTTGAAGCTGTTCAGCAAATTTCATATTATTCCTCAAACGCACAAAGAAAAAAAGTGTGGAAAACTTAAGTGGGACAGACAGACGGACGGACGGACGGACGCAGAGGAAAGCTATAGTCCCCTCCGGTGAAAACCGGTAGGGGACTAATAAAACATGACAGACATGTTTATTCCAGAAACAAAAATATTTCCCCTATCACATCGGAGCTGCTTCTTTAAGGAGATCCAGCTGCAGCGTCCATGAAAAATTCAGAACGCCGAGATGCGCACAGTATAGTCTCCTACAATTTTGCAACAACACAGCGGCATCTGCATTCTTTGCGGCAGGATCGTCTAGAACGCCATGCGACGGCGGCACTTCAGGCTCAAAGTGTAGGCGTCGTGGTTAAGGTCTCCGTTGGCGAACTAGTTCTATGTCCACAATAACAACTTTCGTATCGGCCAGAACTTCATTTTCTCTATTATCATTAACTTTATTTTAGGTATATCTTAATCAATTTCATTTCAAGTACTCTATGTATGTTACATGTAATTGATGCATAATAAATACTCTGGAATCAGCAGTCGCTGTTATATTTTTACTTACGCATTATTTTATTTTTCATCCGCCCCTTTCTAGAATCGCTGATTTTAGCTTATGTTTATGGCTGCTCAGGTCAGTCAGCTCATCGTTACTCCAAAAGGCTTTTTAAAAAACTTTCAAGACACGCAGTTCTGTTAAGAACAAATAAGGACCTCGCGTACGAACCTGGCGTTTTATAGTCCTTTTTAGTAAAGGATCATTAAATTATAAACCATTTGTAAATAAAGCAGACAATAAAACCATAAGGAAGTTAAATGAAATGTGAATTCCATATAGATTTTAGAATCTGCGATGGGGGCTTCTCGCGATTTTACGCGGATATAAATTCCTCGCTAATTAGGAATTTACAGTATCGCCACGCCCAGTATTAAACATCATTTTTATGTTGGTATATTCTATTTTTAAATATGATAAACAAGAATAACAAGTTTTCAATACATGAATAGGGCCGTGAAGAAATATATGATAATCAGGATGTTTAAACAGAATGCATTAAAACCAACCTGCAATAAACGGTTACGTATTCTTGCAGGTAAAAAGACCTATACTTAGAACTGAGAAAATCACTTTAAAAATGATTTCCTTAAACAATTAAAGCAATGTGAGCTGCAATTTTCATGTTGAATTTTTTTTTACGAACGTGTTTTTCTTCTTAAATGACCAAAAAAATCATGGTTTTAAATATCTGTAAGCTGTATTTTTGTGGGTAAAGCCTTTCTTCGTGCAAAATTGAATCATTGTCGTCCTGTACATAAATTGATTTGCTACATATGCCTTATAAGAGAAATCTTTCTTCTGACAAAAACTAATAAATTTTTCAAACTTAATTACCATAAAAGTTTAAATTAAATGCAGACTTATCATACTAGCATGTTTCTGCAACAAAATAAAATTTAAAAAATACAGCTCATATTGCTTTAAGTTTTAAAATGAAATTAGAAATAAAATTTCTGATTCTTAGTTGCAGATATAAAGCAGAGCATTCTCGTCCATTCCATTTCATTACACAACATTTGAAATATTTTAGAATGCACTAAGATTTAAATTTAATGTACTATCTCACGCAACAACAAAAATTACCTAGTACTATATTTTAATAATTTTAAATTTAGTATATGCATATACATGTATGTGTAACACTAAAATAATTCCGCTTATTCGCCCGTAATGATTTTAAATGTTGTACACGAGAATTTTTACATGTATATCTACGCATTAGGTAATTTTGACCGAAAACAAAAATCAAAGCAATTATGTTGTTGTGACATACCTGTTTCTTCGCACCGTACCGTACATCAATGTTCCTGGGTGAAAAACAGACTGGTCCAATTTGGGGATTTCTACTTTTGATTTTCAGTTTACTTCGGAATTATAAAAATATGAATAAGAATATGACTAGTGTAAAGACGATAAGGACACATTTTATATCTTTATGAACTACCATAAAGTCATTTATAAAGACATTTATTCCGTGAACATACCAACATCACAACTATACCGTATTTTCAACACATCTGTTAAATTTGTAAAATAGAAATCATATACATATATACACATGTTATCTGGTAACATTTAAATTGATAGAATATTTATTTCAAATAAAGAATTAATCCATAAAATAACATAGCTTAGTTTGTAAAATCAGGTTAAAGTTATACGCAACAATAAACATTGATAATTTAAATAAGCAAATGACCCACACACATTATGGAACAGGGGGTAATTTTTTATACAAAAAAAAATATTTTAAATAAAGACATGCGCCTGTCCACATCTGGTATCAATCGAAGAAAATCTTGTAAAAATTTAGAAGCTAAAATTAGGGTACTCGTGTGTATTTAGGTGATAAGTTACAGGTTGTTGACAGTTCTCCGTGGGATGTTTTTAAAACCATTCTTTTGTAACCATGAGTTGTTTATAGGTTAACAGGCGCGTAGCATCGGAGGGGAATGGGATGGGGCGGGCCTCCCAATTTTAAACAAATCAACTAAAAGGGGGTTTATTTTTGTTACATGTTGAGTACGTAATCCTGTTAGTTTTTGGAGGCAGACTAAAAGAGTATTTGTGATTGCGCGTAATTAAATAAAGGAGCTATATTTGTTGGATATTGATAATTGATCTACTATAATTTTTTTATTTAATTTCTCTTTCCAAATTTTTCGCTGTAGGATCCTTTTTAACATTAGGTCCTTCGCAATTGTCTTGTTAATTAATATTTTGTATTATATACCTATGAGCCACGTGGCCTCTTTGGTCAATAAAGAACTTGATACAGTGTATATAATGAGCTATATGCATGATGCTAATGTACACATCTTTTTTCATATATCTGTAATCGGGGTTTTTTTTCATAAAATGCAAAAACTCGATCTTTTTTCAATCATTTTGTTTAGAAAACGAATTGTTTGCGGTCCGTTCTGTGAACACTTGTGTCAATTATTTTCTTGTCCTCTCCTAATTTGGTTTTGATATTATTCCAAACTTGATTTCGCTGGCATTTTATCACGAATATACATATACTGTATATCAACTTTGCTCAATCCTTAATCCAGAAGAACGTAAAAAACAAACCCTATCTACCCTATACTTGGATAAATTAAACGAAACTGTCAGAAATATTGAATATTTACAAGGTAAACCCATTGTAGAACAGTACGATATAGACAAAATCACTAGTGAAGTCTGTAATATTTTTATTGCTTCAGCAGGAAAGACATTAAAAAATAAAACTCCCCCGAAGAAAAGACAAGACGATGCTAATAAACCATGCATGGTTCAATAAAACTTGTCGCACAGCCAGAAGAAAATACCACATTGCAAAACGTTTATATAATAAAGAAAAATCAAATGAAACTTTTAATAATTTTAAAATGTATGGCAAAGAATACAAGAAAACATTGGATAAAAGCATCAAGGACTACAATAATAGTATTTCAGACAAGCTTAAGGAACTCCATAAAGGGAAACCTAAAGAATACTGGGATATTTTAAATAGTACCAATAAGAAAGACAAAACTAGTGTAAATATAAATTTAGATAATGTTACACTTCTCAATCAGTCTATAACTTGTGAAGAAATTAGGAATGCTGTAAAAAAAATTAAAAAACAATAAAGCGCCTGGCGGTGACCATGTTATCAACGAATATATTAAGACAACAATGGAAACCTTCTTACCCTTATATGTAAACTTTTTCAATTTGGCTTTTGATAGTGGCCTAGTCCCAGACGATTGGCTATTAGGAATAATTAAGCCAATTTACAAAGGCAAGGGCGACAGGAGTCAGCCTGAAAATTATAGACCTATTACATTACTCAGTTGTTTAGGAAAACTTTTTACTAGTATAATATGTAACCGTTTAAACACCTTTGCTGACGAAATACACTTAATCAATGAAGCGCAAACAGGTTTTAGAAAGGGTTATTGTACATCAGATAATATGTTTGTTATTGATTTTCTTTGTAAATATGCACTAAACAATAAGAGGAAACTATTCTGTGATTTCATTGATTTTAAACAAGCTTTTGATACAGTTTGGCGAGATGGACTATGGACGAAAGTTCTTAAAAGTGGGATAGATGGAAAATGTTTGAGATTTATTATTAACATGTACAAGGGTATTAAATCAAAGGTAAAATTTGGTCAACATTTATCAGATTTTTTTTATGTGTAACATAGGTGTAAGACAAGGAGAAAATTTGTCATTATTTTTATTTTCTCTTTTTATTAACGATTTGGAAGATTATTTATTAAGAAACCAGATAGAGGGTTTTACTTGTCCTTCTCTTCAAATACAGGATGATTTATTTGCTATGTTGAAACTCTGTCTACTTTTTTATGCCGATGACACTGTCTTAATATCCGAATCTGCGCCTGATTTACAAAAGGCTTTAGATGTGTTTGCAAATTATTGTGATGTATGGAAACTTAATGTCAATATAGCCAAAAACAAAAATCCTCATTTTTTCAAAAGGTGCAATGTCAAAGCGTAAATTTTTGTATAAAGGAGTAACTATTGAAAACGTAAAATCATTTTGCTATTTGGGTATTGTTTTATCAAGAAGTGGAAAATTTAATAATGCTAAAAAGCATTTAGTAGAACAAGCGTCAAAGGCATTGTATGGTGTTTTACGTAAAATACGTTATTTTAGCCTACCAATTAATTGTCAGTTAGACCTATTTGACAAGGTCATTAACCCAATTTTACTTTACTCGTGCGAAGTGTGGGGTTACGAAAATTTAGATATTATTGAAAAGGTACATTTAAAATTTTTGAAATTTATTCTTAATCTTAAATCTAGTACTCCAAATTGTATGGTGTATGGAGAAACTGGATGGTATCCATTGTCACTCTTAGTTAAAATTAAAATGATAATGTACTGGGCAAAAGTTTTGACAGCCCACGATTGTAAACTCACTAATGTAATCTATTGTTATTTTTATAGATGTTACAAAAATGGATCTTTTATACATCCATGGATACAATGTATACATGATATACTCAACTCATGCGGGTTGTCATATATATGGGAAAATCAAACAATATGTAGTTATAACTGGCTTAAGTCAATAGTTAAAGAAATATTACAAAATCAATTTGTACAAGATTGGAGAAGTATTGTAGATAACTCACCAAAATGTATTAATTATAGAATTTTTAAAACAAATCTCAATTTAGAAAAGTACTTGTTGATTTTACCTACAGATCTACGGATCACGTTTACAAAATTACGAACATGTAATCATCGATTCCCCCATTGAAACAGGTAGATGGCATAATATTGAAAAACATTTAAGAAAATGTACAATGTGTGATTCTAATAGTATTGGGGATGAATTTCATTATATTTTAGAATGTACATATTTTGTAAACGACAGAAAAATGTTTTTACCCAAGAGATATTATGAAAACCCAAATATTATAAAATTTAACGAGCTCATGAATACTTTTAATGTAGAAAAACTAAAAAACTTGTCAATATTTATTAAGAAAATTTTCAAAGTCTGTTCTTCCAGAAACCAACTTTCACAACCTATTGTATTGTGATTTTAATTTTTTTTTTGCCATTATTACTTCTACTGTACATGTGATCCTTGACTGTATTCGTGTACATTTGTATATACTGATTTTGAACCTCAAATACCAGTGAACTGGTCTTGAGCGAATAAAGAATTGAATTGATCCTCAGAAAAAAGTCGTTCTTGTTAGATATTGTCTTTATCACCCTATTAGGCTATACCGTTTGATTGACTACAATCGACTGCTAATGGTCGTCCATTATAGTCTCATCTTGGCCATTTAGCGCCCTTAGACCCAGGCCCCCGACTCCAGTCTTACTTCAGTCTCCCTAGGATGTGTTAACAGATACAGCGTACAGGCAAGTATAGATCTTCTTTACATTCATTACATTATTCATTATTCATTACATACTTTCTAATACCAGTGCATAGCTTAGAACCAATAATGTTGAGACCCCTGAGTCTCCTGGCAATTTATTTTTGACATGGGTAGTTTGAAATATGTTGAGTAACTTTATGCCAACTATAGTTCTTTCCCCTCTCCTGACATGTATTTTACACGTTTGTGTAAAGCTTTGATTAAGGACTCTAATTAAAAGATCAGGACCTAAAATTCCCATTCCCCAAAAATGAACATCATATTGATACAGAACTAATATGTTTTCTTTTTACATATTTATATGTGAAGTTTTTTCATAACTTTTTTAATCAAGTGTCCTCAAGTCCGTAATTTTTCGGCATTCCATGCCTTTCTTTCAGAAAACGGTTTTTTAAATCACTTTCTCTTTCAAATAACATTGAGCGACGACTTAATCTAACAAAATATTTTCAAAGATTTGTCCATCCAAGACTTATAATTGTAATTTGCTTGTTCAAAGCCGCGCTCTTTATTTTCAATTTGAAGAAAAGATCAGAAAAATGCATTTTTTGATCGATTTTGACTGATTTTGATTAATTTAAACTGATTTTTATTGAAATTAATCTATGCATAGCGTCACTTTTTGACGCCATACTGCCAATGAGTGAAACAAAATTAAATAAATAAAGACATATCTTAATTATACAAACTCTTCCATAAAAATAATATTAGAAACACTTTAAAATTTATATTAAAGCATGAGGGCCAAATTTGACTCTTATCAATACATCTGAAGATTTCCATTTGTATCTTTCTTTTGGTGACAAATAGATGGCGGAAGTAAGCTCAAAGATGACGTGGCTGAAGCGTGGGGGTCGGGTTCGTCCCGGGGACGGCAAGAAGGAGCCCTCACTGGCCAGTTCCATGGAGTCCCTGACTCAGTCCCAACTCAATCTGGCCATTATGGACATGTTGAACCTGGGGCAGAACTGGAACAGGTGTGAGGAGGTGTGCAGAGGTAAGCTGTATATGAAAATTCAAATACACCATCGGCACCTGGCCTGGGGGCCATAAAAGTTAGACGAGCTCACTTTCGATCTCAGTCTCACTTTTCCACTATATCTTCCTTTGATAAAAGTGAGACTTAGATCAAAAGTGAGCTCATCTAACTTTTATGGCCCCCAGGCCTGATGTTAAAAATTGATCTCATACAAAAAAAAATTCATCCATTTCATTACAACCCACGTATTACTTGATAAAGTACACATATCACTAGGAAGGGTTATTTTTTATTTTTCTTTAAGGTAACCCTATCACTGATGCCGGGAAGAGACAGCAGATGGTCAAGATGTTGGCCGTGGTGCTGATCCCTGTGATAGTCCTGACGGGGATGACGGCCAACACGTTCATTGTCTCCCTGGAGAGCTACATCGTCTCCTCCAAAATCAGCAGAATTCTTTACTTCAGGTACCACATAGACTTTTATATATTCACGAACACTTTGTAATCAATACATTGTTGTTTTAAAACTGGTTTCGGGTGGGTTTTCCTATGTCGGTATGTGTCAATCAATCGACAACTGGTTCTTTTGTAGCATTGAGCTGGGTATACTACTGGGCAACATCCAGAGAGAGCGCGACATGAGTGCGCTGTACGTCAGTAATATAGAGCTGGAGACCAAGGACCTCCTCCTACAGCGCTACCCCGACACCGACATCGCCATCCAGAACCTGTCCTCCTGGCCCACCAGCGCCAACATCGTCAGAGACGAGTTTCAGACCCGAGAGAAGTTTCTGTCCTATCTCAACCGACACCGCTACCAGCTGGACTCGTACAACAGAACCATCAAGGAGGAGCTCCAGTTCTATTCCGACAGCATCGAAGTCTTCATCCAGTGGCTGTACGAAGCCATTGTGGAAACACAATCCGGATCGGTTTGGAAAAGTTTGGTGGCGTATCAGGAGATCATAGTTGCCAGCGAGTTTTTCGGGCGGGAGCGAGGACTTGGGGTGTCTTTCTACGCCGTTGGTCGATTCAATACAAGGGATGAGTATCTGTTGTTTGTAGAAAGCCAAGACATTGCCAACATCACGTTCCAGTCCTCCCGTCTCTACTCCGAACTGGCCTATGACATGTACGAAGCACAGTTGATGAGAAATGCAAACATCATAGAACCCATGCAGAAAATGAGAAACGAAATTCGCTCCAACAGAAGTTCGTCGTCACGTGGTTCTGTGGAGCGCGCCAAATGGTGGTTCAATAATATGACGGTGTATATGAATGCTCTCCGGGCCACACAAAGACAACTGGCGACGAAAATAGATCAGCTGTTGTCGGAAAGCTCCAATGACGATCTGAGAAACGTGATCACCATCTGCATCGTGTTCGGAGTGATTCTGATTATCTGTCCTTTGATCGTGTTTGCTGTGTATTCGCTCACATCGGAGATTCAGACGTATTCCATATCTATAGCAAATCGGTTTGTATTTTTTAGTTTCGCCGAATAAAAACGCATTTAAAAAGTTAAAAAAGGATTTAAACGAATGAAACTTGATATTAATTCATTACAGCACAAAAGCTCTCAATAAGGAGAAAAAAAGAACAGACACACTTTTATACCAGATGTTACCAAAGTCGGTTGCAGAGCGACTGAAACAGAACGAAGTCGTTGATGCGGAGCAGTTCAGTGAATCCACCATCTTCTTCAGTGACATCGTGGGGTTCACACAGATCTCTTCCCAGAGTTCCCCGCTGCAGGTGGTCGACATGTTGAACAGTCTGTACCTGTGCTTTGACCAGCGGATAGAGATGTATGACGTCTACAAGGTGGAGACGATCGGCGACGCTTACATGGTGGTGTCCGGTAGGTGGTATATGATACGTCAGTTGTAGTAGTTTGATATTGAATCTACATACACCGTTGGTTATCTTTGCTTCTCTTATCCCTCGTAGGCGTTCCTCGACAGAACGGGCGGCGGCACGCCGCGGAGATCGCCACCATGGCCCTGGATCTGTTGGAACACATCAATCGTCTGGAAATTCCGCACCTCCCCGGTACCAAGTTCAGACTTAGAACGGGTTGCCACTCGGGTATGGATACACATGTTCAAATGATGTTTTAAAAACAGTATGCTCACAGTTTATACATGTATGTTGTAATGTACCGATAACGGTAAAGTGAAGAAAGGTGTCTTGATTGCCTTTTGTATTTTAGGCCCCGTGGTAGCTGGAGTCGTGGGGTCCAAGATGCCCAGGTATTGTCTGTTTGGGGAAACTGTCAGCATTGCGTCCAAGATGGAGTCGCTCGGAAAAGGTAACCTCAGGGTTGAGAACTTATGCAACAACTCTGTAATAAATTTAAGTTCAGTAACTTATAAGTAAATATATATTTTTGAACTTCTTCAGCCAATCGCATTCACATCAGCGAGACGACGTTTGAGCTGTTGGACGGGCTGGGCGGCTTTGTTATAGAGGAGCGGAAGGACAACATTAAGGTAAATGCAGTACGTGTTGACGAATTTATTACTATACTTCAAATTAGCTGAATTCTGTAAAATCGTTCAAACACTGTTTTTTCTGTACTTCCTTTAAATTTGTCGTGTTTTTCATGTTTTACAGAACGACCGTGACCTTCTCCACGCGTTCAAGGGCACGGTACGGACTTACTGGCTGTTACGCCGAGAGGGGTTCCAGTCGGAGATTTCTGATTCCTCCCGAGCCTCCACCCCGGAGTCCGAGGGAACACTGGAGAGGAACGCCGGTAAGTATCATTGAATTTCACAACTGAAATAGGATGGGCTATGATGTCAAACAGTTATCATTATATAATTGTTGAAATCTGTGCGTTTATTTTGTCAAAATACTATGCCTTTATATAGGATGTTGGTAAAAGAAATTCATTGAAAATTTGAAATATAAAAAGCTGAAAATGGTTGAGAAATTATTCTATTTTTATGTTTAATGTTAATGTATATTTTTTTAGGCAAAACCCTGTTACAACGACATTAACTAGAAGGCGTAACTAAGCAACAGAAACAAATACACTACAAATATATTACGTGATAATTTTGTGATAATTTCTTGACGCGTTTATTATCTGTAAATTGTATCCGATATATAGTTAATTTCTTTTTTGATTGTTCGATGTACGTATTTTCAACGAATTAAATCAGTTATTTCCGATGTTGTAAGTACGTGGTGTTGATTTAAATGTACGTTGAAGGATGAAACTTGTTGTTGGAATAAGCTATTATTTATTGAAACAGGTAAATACTGTAAACCAATTATCCTTAACGATAAACGATTATGCTATACTTGTAAGTTATTAGTCAAAAATGAAAAAACATATTGAACTTTACTGTCTTGTGTATCTTTGATTTCAGTATTGTGATATTTTGAATGATAAATTATAGGCATACTGTGGTATTGATCCCATTAAAAAATTGTTATTAAATAATTCATGTGATTATAATACTACAATAACGTCTATGTATCTACTTAAGGATGACGTTTACTCAGAATGAAAAAAAATTCCACTGATGATAATGAAAAACCAACTACTGTGTGTTATAGACCTTATATGGTAGTGTTGTTCTTCACTTTCAAATAAGTAGGTCAATGACCTACTTTTTGAGTTAATGGCCATTGAATATTTTGTGAAAATATAAGAAAAATCCATAAAAAATTTACACTATAATTGAGATTTTCTGAATTGTGAAAATAATACAAATTGCTTAACTCTTTGACAAATGAAATACAGTTTATGAATGGTAGTGACATTAAATAGATACAAAGAATTATGTGTTTTCATTTACAATTTTTTAGGGTATTCTAGTCCGAATTTCCTCTATCAGTTTTCAAATTACTACCCATTTTTGATTCAATATAACAAAAAACTGAATGATGATAATGCCAAAACATTTATAGTATTAAACTAAGTATAATAACCTTTTTCTCCTGGCATAAAATTCATATGAGGTCAATGATCAAAATTTTGAGATATGGTGTCTTTTATCATTTTTAAGCATTTTTCAATATTTTTGTAGTGTGTGCCATACGATTATCTAAACGAAAAAGCAAGATAAAACCAACAGAAAATATGCAAAATTATGTTGACTAACAAATAAAATCTTAACTTTAAATATTATAGTACTATCAAAAATATTTCAGTGGAAAACAAAATCTGAAAAATTTGATCCGAATTTCCTCTGCTTTGCTAAAAGTCAAACTTTATCAGAGCCTAATTCCATAATTTAGTAAAAATATCGATTGTTATGTCAATAATAGTTCATTTCATAAATACTTTTTGTATTTAAAACAAATTTTACTCATTAAATTGAACTTTTTATTAATCCGGATTTGAGAACTTAAACCCTGAGTAAACAACGTCCTTAAATAAAAGCTTTATACAGAAAAAAAACAGTTCCAGGGACTATGAAGAATTGTATTAAATTTTCTTGCATGCTACCGAATATACGGGTTTTTTTTCGCGTGTCACAAAATTTGCGAAAATGGGGAAAATATGTAGCATTTTTTTTTTGCGTCAGTCATTTTTTGGCGATTTTAAAAGTTTCTTATGGAAAATAGTATAGGATATAATTTTTGCGTGTTCAATAAGAGGTCGCGAAAAAAGCGAATAATAGATCATCGCGAAAAGTACCGGATATACGGTATATCCTTTATGTTATAGTATGTCATAGTATGTTATAGTTTTCTTTTGTCTGTCGATCATTTGATTTCACTTTGACTGTATGCCAACATCGTGATGTCAATAAACCATTGACATGAATAGTCAATTAAACATCTGTCATTTTATAAGCATGTAAAAATAAACAACATATAACAATACTTGCTCCGGAATTATTAATCCCTTGGGCTGCTCTAAAACTACAATTCAAAGTATCCAATCAGCGACAACTACGATTGTTACGTCAGAGGGCAACAAAGGTAGCGTCAAAATGGCGGACAACAGGTGCTCTTTGTAAACAAATACCTTACTAGTTTATCACACATTAATCTTTAATATGCCGGGCAAGAAGAAGGGTAAATCGAAGAAAGGAAAGAGCAAGAAGAGTAGCAGTAAATCTCTAAAGGAGAATGCGTCTCCCGCCGACCCAATAGCGCCCGCCTATGTCCCTCCTGCTCCTAAGCCAGGCGAAAGTGTAAGTACCGATACTTTTCCCATTCGGTACAAAAAATCTTTGCAATTCAAAGTGAGCTTAAGGGTTGTATGTGCACAATGACGTACATTAGATAATAAAATCATTGATCAAACTTTATGGAAGTCTTGAAATCCATTTATAAATATATATATATAGTTTATCTGCAATCTTATATAATTCCCTTTACCATTTTGATACCATTGTCTTTTAGAGCCCATTTTTTGCTATAATATTCCAAACAGGATATAAAATCTCAGTGCCAAAATGGGTTTTCTTCTAATATATTTTGCAAAAATATTGTAAATCCTCATTAAAAAAAACCGAAAATGTAACACTCAAATAGTATTTAAGAGATTGATCCTTAAGTTGCCCCCCCCCCCAAAAAAAAGCCCCTGTTAATTAATACCCCACATTCACATTGGGTATAATATATACTGCCATAAACCTGTATGATATTGGAGGCTAATCTTTGATATAATTTTTTTAGCTTGTTAAACTATTGACATCAAATCCAGTTGACGAAAAAGAAGTTCATGGATATAAAATGTCAAATAGAATATTAAAGAACCTGACATCACAGGAAATCAGAGATTTATTGGTTGTGTTTGAACTGTTTGATTCAAACAATGATGGGTAAGACACTTTATATTACAGTATAAGTTTTGGTCATTGTCTTTTCTATAGATTTGAAATCTATCTCGAATATATTTAAAGCTGAACACCGCTCGTAAATAGGCACTGTCCGCCATATTTCTCTCTCACTACCATTATCCCTACAACCCCAATATAAGCTGGAGACCTCTTAGCAGTTTAAAGTATTTTGCTGTAGAGGTCTCACCTGTGTGGACGTACATCTTGCCTCGCCGTGTTACTCGGTCACAATGATATTATCAAGTTTTATGCACTTTTTTCAAGCCAGGAGAATACTAACATCAATTAAACTGGTCAAAATATAATTTACAAACAGAATATGCACATTAAATAAGAATAAAATGCATTAATTCCAAAGACAACGAAAGGAATACTACACGTCGGCCACGAGTTTCGGGTGTGCAATCAGGTGCAACGAAATCGAAGGGTTTATATACCAGGTATCTGTGCGACGTGTCTATTTACGAGCAGTGTTCAGCTTTAAGCATGTCTTCAAAATATATGGTTGACTTGACCTGACCTCAAAACTAATACATGTATTTACATTTTTAAGTTCATATTTACTGATAAATTAAGTGCTTACAATTGCCACGTCAATCTTATATATTACATGAACTGTTGACAGAAAGTGCAACAGCGCCTTCTTAAATGAAAAATGAAAAAAATACTGATCACTTAATCCAACAATTAATTTTTTAGTTTCCTCATCAAATACATCAAAATACTGATATAATATGATTTTAATAATCATTGCTCTATTATTTTTATCAACTTTTGTCGGGACATTTTAGGTATATTACCTCTGCTGAACTTCGGCGTGCAATGAGAGCTCTAGGTTTTAAATGCAGCAGAGAGGATGCCAAACAAATGATTGCTGATGTCAACTTGAAGGGCAAAAGGTTTGATTTTTCACAGATATATCCATAATATATTGCACTGCCAAAAAAATGTACATATTTAAATCATAAAATTTTGAAAAATTAATTTTTTCCATCTTTTTTCATTTTTTTTAGTCAAATAGAATTTACAGAATTTCTGGAAGTGGTCATTGACAGACAGGGAGACTCCAGAGACATGTATGATGAAATCCTCAAAGGATTCAGCATGTTTGACTTTGGTAAGTCTTCTTTTGATGGGAAAGTGTGAGCAGAGTTTTGTCACTTCATATACATGTATGTTACAGGGTTACACAGGTGTGTCACTTCATATACATGTATGTTACAGGGTTACACGGGTGTGTCACTTCATATACATGTATGTTACAGGGTTACACGGGTGTGTCACTTCATATACATGTATGTTACAGGGATACACAGGTGTGTCACCTCATATACATGTATGTTACAGGGATACACAGGTGTGTGCCTGTCAGTCAACATATTGGGTCTCAATAGTTTGGTGGTTAGAGCGCTGGCACTGTATGCCAGAGGCCCTTAAAGTAGAGTCCTGGTCAAGACTGGCATTTTACCCACTCTTTGAATATACTTAGTTGTGTTCCCACTATTGATGACACCTATATTTATCCACATATTATCTAAACCTTTGAACAAAAAAAAAACCAGATAAATTATTAATATTGTCTCTCTCTTACAGATAAATCAGGTTCAATATCATTAGACAATTTGAAAATGGCTTGTGAAGAAGCGGGAATAAAATTTACACAGAAGGAACTAGAGGAAATGATTGAAGAAGCTGACATTAATGGCGATGGTCGGGTGGACCAATCAGAATTCATTCGTATTATGCTCCAAACAAACCTTTTCTAATTGGAGATCAAACTTCTTTCTACAAACAATGCACCGCCTGTGAATCTGTGATGTGTGTGTTATTGTTATTAAATTATGTATTGTTTTATACATGTACTTGCCCTTGCAATTTTTGAGATATTAAAATTGTTCTGAAAATTGAAGTTCACTATTCTGTTTTCAAACATCAAGTAGAATTTATTGTAGTTCCAATCTGTGTAGTTATTCAGTCATCAATGTAAAAATAATTAGATTAAAGCATTTATTCTATACATTTAAAACATGCTACAGATGCAGAAGTGGTATTGATGATATTTGTGTTATAAATAAATATCATAGGCCCCTAATAAACTTCTGAATTAGGGTGGATAGAAAAAGGAGAAAATCTTTGTGTTTTTTATACTGTTTATTTTAATGAAAATATAAATGTAATAATCAAACAAATATAATAATAGAGTCATCAAAATCCTGTATCATTGAAATGGATTTCAAAGCAAGCAAGAGTAAAGTGCAGAGACATTTTTTTGAAAGATATAATGCAAGAAAAAAATGTAACACACTAAACAAGGTATAAGATATAATTTTCATGGCATAACCAGAAGGAAAATCAGAAAAGTTATGTGTCCAAAAATGGTACACAAAACCCGAATCCCTGTGATTAACTAGACAATCTATAAATTGATCTTTACATCTAGGTAATTCACAGAAGTGCCAAACTCCTACAACAGCATTATTGCATTGATTATTATTTACTTAAACAATGAAATGTTTTACTTGGTGATTCGTGTGGATATGAAGGTAGTCACATTGCAGAAAAAATATAAAACCCACTGTATTTTTTCTGCGATGATCACTAGTACCTTCATATTCCTCATGAATCACCAAAGTAACTAAATTATTGTTAATGTACTAGTACATCTGATCAGTAGGTTCCATAAGAAAAATAGCCAAAAAAATCTTTTTTGGGGAAATAGAATCTAACATCATGATGTTTTCAGGCGGTCCCTGATTTCCATAGGTTGCTGAGGGTTTAAACCGATTGATAAACTGGTAAGAGCTGGATCGTGTAGATTTGATCCAGTTCTGTCAGTTTCTAAAGAGCTGTGAATTACAATCACTTTTCATAAGAAATAGAGGGAATCATACTTAGTGGATGTAAATATAATTATATAAATGTATATAAAATCTGAATCTGCCATGGTACATATGATTATATGTGTTTAACAATGAAAGACAATGGAATTGGATCACAGTCACACAATGAACACCAGCTTGTTAACTAGTCAACAGATGAATATCTAGTGTGTCAAGGTTTGCATGAGAACTTCTTAAACAAGTTCTTTGACAAGCAAGATTTTGGTAGACACCATTTTTTTTTATCAACAACAATATAAACCTAACCAATTTCCTGTTACTGTACCTTATTTCTTACATCCAATACAACAAAATTGTGCTTTCTTGAATAATAATTAGGTATTAAACACAAATATGCCAGATTTCAGATACATCTTGTACAATTGTTCAATGGTTTTCATCTTTGACACATATCAATAATTGTCTTGGTTTAAGTATACAAGTAGAAAAAAAACAAGCATATGTATCTATTGTAAGAACCATGCAATTCAAATAATACATTTGCAGTCAATTTAAAACGAAGCAATATAATATTAAGAATATTCCAAGTTTCTTTTTCAAAAGGACTAATTTTAAAACAAATCAATAATCACTACACAGTAAACTCTTTGTCTTTATCCCTTCTAAATGTTGCTGAATGATTCAACATAGTATTTGCATATATATATGGATAACTTTTACACTGAACTAACAACAAGGAAATACTACTGCATCAAAAACTAAAGTCAAGATTGCAGCACAATTATAATATGATAAACTAATTAACAAATTGGATGCTGACTGATCCTTGAGCAAACATTCAAACAAACAAGTGAAGTCGAATGATTTGGGAAAAGTAAATCTTGCTATCTACTTTTTTTTTTATCAGCATCATTTACTGGCCAAACTTTTAAGTGAAAGAACTTATCTTTATTATGATTTTGATTTTATAATTCATAGCTAATAAGTTCTACTTACAAACTCATTACACAATTCTAAATCTCTGTTTTAAAAATTGATGCCACTCAACATTTTTGGAACCACAGTATCTGTACAACATCTATATGTACACGTATACACTACACGGAATCAACAATTGCCCTATTTTTTGGACACTTAATTGGTTATAAAATGTTGATACATCAATATGTACATAAAGGTGTAATGACAGAGTATTTCTTAAAATTTTCATTGCTTAACTGACTGAGGTGTATTGTACGTTAAACTATAAATCTAGAAAGTTAACTTATTTACACACAAATCAAAGATCTCAGGATATATCTCAACAAAGGGAGACAAACAGGAAACACAATATTCAGAGTTGCATTGTTTACATATATTTACTCCTTTTCCTGTCGAATACATGTCAAGCTCAAATCTTCATCATGCCGATATCTTTGGAGATGACAGTGACAGCACTTTCCTCTTCGCTGACAGGAAGTTGAGGAGTCTTCCCTTGTATCCTCATCTTATGCCTCTCTTCAGCTCTCTTCTTCTTTTCCAATTTCTTATTTTCTCTTTTTTCTTTGGCGGTCTCAGGTTTTATCTAATAAATCAACCACAAATGTTACCAATGGCAACCAATTGTAATTATCAGTATAAAAACTCTGCCACTATCAACTTTGACAACTTGAAACGAAGTACCCCCAACAAACCTATCTGAAAGAGATTGGGATAGCTCTCTTACCTGAGGAGGTAGTTTTGGTCTTGCTCCACCGGGGAAGCTGCTCAGTGACCCATACCCAGAGCTTCCCCCGTAGCTGTTCTCCCGTACGTGGGTGGCCCCTTTCTGGAGAGAGGCTGACTCCCCTGATCCCCGAGGGGCCTCAGACCACACCCCACTGTCTGTGGAGGTCAAATGAGAATTCAGGGAAGCTGAGTCCTCAATACCTATATATAATGTGATCCACTGTAAGTCCATGCGTTTTATTTCAAACATGAATATTATGTACATTATCAATCTCAACAGTTTCATATTTATAAAAACAATACATGTAGTCTAACTGATATAAATGAGTCATTGTAAAAAGTTGATTTGGACTGCTTTTGAACAAAATTTCACAATTTGGTAAGTAAGTAAATGTGATGCTACCATTTTCTTTAAGCTCCATGATCTGTAAGAGGGTTACAATAGCCAGCTCAACATCATACCCAGAATCTGTCAATACTTCACGAATCTGATCCACGTCCTACAACAAACTCTCAATATAATACTGTCCCTAATAATGGTGAATATTAAACAATCTGCTACACAGATACATTGTTCCACAGACAGATGCACCAAACAACAGTAACTGTTACACACAGACATACATACCATACAACCAGTGGCCAGCATCACCTCCTCCTCTATGCTCGCCTCGTCTCGGACAGCTGATACCATGCCCCCCGTCACATGACCATTGGTCTTCTTACTTCCCTTATCACCTTTTCCCTCAGACTCCTGACCAACCTGTCAAAATAGAGAACAAAATTGTCAGTATATAGAATTAATAAAAGCTTATAACTTTTTAATCTTGCACTAACATCATTGTTTATGTGTTCATACCTCTCTCTCTCTCTCTCTCTCTCTCTCTCTCTCTGATTTGGCTGACCTTGATTTTAATACTGGCGGGGGACTCAGTGTTGTCATGGATTTTGCGGACGCTGGAGTAATGGTCACCATTGTGGTAAGCTATGTGAATCTGTCTGACCTGGAAGGGACTGCTCTGTTGTCCCTGAATCTACACGGGAAAAGGAAACATCTACATTGGTTTTATGCATAATTGATTCTAATCAAGGATCCAAAAATAAGAAGAGATGTTATCACCATAATGTGACCATGTATGTCTTTCTAGATTTTAGAGTTAAATTTACCAGCATACTGGTAACCTTCATTCAGATATGAAGGTAAGATTGATCTTATTTCGTAAATGAAAAGTGCCTGAATTTTTAAATAATGGTCTTGCATGCAAGTAAAATTTATCTAACTAAAACTTTAAAATAATTTCTTGATTTACAACAAAAAGAAGCTTGATTATAGCTTTGAGTGTACTGATGATTACAGTAATACATATAAAATAACTGACTGCTGAGAGGGGCTTGAATTGTATATTACCGTACATTGTATGATTTCTCTGTTAAAAGTACCCGATAGTTTGCCATACTTTACGGTTTAAAGGTACAAGGGTTTTATCCTTACCAGTAGAAAGGGGGCATTCAGCTGGTGAATCACAACATTAACTTGATGAAAACGAGCGAAGGCCACAATGGCATCGTTTCCTGCATAGGTGCCCAGCTTACGTAGATTGGACACTGCAACAAAGCAAGTACATGTCAGAGACAAACAATCTTGTATCATTAATTAGAATTTGTAATTCATTCTCACAGTAACGAATTCTTACAATGTTTATCAAAGGGAACATCATCCTCTACAAATGGTTCAAAGTCTCCCCGATTGTCTGACATATACGTGACTACGTCAAATCTGTACTTGAAATGATTGCGGCCATGTCCCTCCATCTGGTCCCCGAGGGCTCGAAACAAACAATTCCTGTAATATAAAGGTGTTGTTTACTTGTGTGCATTTGGTATACATGTACCTGATATATTCTTTCCCCCCGATATTTTATTCTATTGTTAAATCTTCAATAAATAACCAATTCAAACTAAGCTGAAAAAATACATCAGTTTCATATTCTTATTTTTTTTATTCACTTCATGTTGGCTGTTTATTATTATCACATGCCCCTGAAGATACGAGGTTAATACAAAATCAGAAAGTAAAACATGATAGGTTAGACAGCATTAATCCAAAAGTAAAGGTCACACTTGAAGTTGCAAGGCTATATTGTAGTGTACAGATAATATAGGAAGTTTTTGGGCTCTCTGAATGTTTTAACACTTTTATACCTCATGCATAAAAGGCACACATGACTCAGTATCTAACTGAGGTAATGAGACTCAGATGAGTCATTAGGATATCTAAAATTTTCCTGAAAATGATTACCAGAGTACCTACAGGAAGATATTTTGATAGTGACATAAGAGTTCGCAAATATAATCAGAGACAGTCCGAGTACCTATAATTGAAACTATACCCATTGTAACTATTATGACCTACATTGTTTATGTACATGTAGTTAGTTGAGTTTTGAAGAAATGAAAAATTATTAATGGTAAAACGTTTTTCAAAAATTGAAACATTTTTACTTTTTGCTTTACAATACTATAATACCATAATGTCACATAAAACTTAAGACCTGTACTAGGTGAAACACAGGTAAGTCCAATAGGATTTGTCAGGTATTTAAACCTTACTATCAGAGGTATAATCAAAATTCAAATTGCCTAGAAGTGGCCCCTGCTGACTCTTAAAGGGACAAGCTGACAGAGAAGTCTTAATCTGCCCAAAGTGGCTTTATATCTATCATTAAGAATATTCATTTAACTGTTTTCACAACAAACAATACATTCCATTAAGAACCAGCTTTACCCGACCTGTAACACCCACCCAGCCCTTTTTAACCAAGCCATATTTAGATATTTTCGTGGAATTAGTTTTAATGTAATGATTTTAGACTTTATGGACTCTAAAATGTAGTAAGATGAAGAGCGAATGGTACACTTCAAGTGCATTAAATTTGATGTACACTGACTTTAACTAATGTACCATGGTCATAGTCTCATAGTGGTTACCTCTGCAGCCAAACTGAACACCCAATGTCAACACTCCTAAGTATAAGTTCACGGTACAATGAATGGTGTTTGCAGGGTCAGTACCAGTCTATTACACAGAGGAATAAAAAACAAAATTAAACCTAGCTACTAGCAAACACTTCTATTCAAACAATGTTCTACATTCACTCCTTACAAAGTGGCCATTCAGCATTGATACTTCTGAATGACTTTTTAAATTTTAAAGAAGTGAACTAGAATAGTTTGAAATGTTTGCTCTTTTCATAATTAAAATTCAGAGAACTCTTGTTGACCTTTCTTCTCAGAGCTTAGCTCTATCAAGTCCAGTAACTACATACCCCTATATACCTATCACTAATTCCTATGTCAACACGCTTCACAGTCTATCAATATGTACGTGTATTTCTGGTATGTCAGCATCAGCATATATATCTGTTATATTGTTCACCTCATATACATGTATTAATAATCTGTCATCCCTGATCAATAAAATTATTTTTATCTAACACCTTATTTTGCTTGTGTAAAATAAATGAGCTAATAAAAGAACAAAATGATAATTCTTGTTTAACGCCTTTTTTTGCTGATGTAAAATAAATGAGCTAATACAAGAACAACATTACGCCCTATAGATAATCTAATTGTTGACTCTCGATGGCTGCAGTAATCACGATATGCTCAGCAGGTGCCCCTACACCTTTCTATTGTGTTCTCACCACAATGACTTCCCACAGACACAGAGACTGCAGCATTCTACTGGAACCGTGTCGATCCCTCAGCATTAATATGCATTGGAGTATTCCATAATGCACTATTGTCAATGATTTGCATAGATATCTCATTGAGGATTGATTATCAGCCAACAGAATACATTAACTGTGAATAAGTGATTCATATTTGGTGATTTACCAGCAAGTACATGCATTCTGCAATTTTTTACTGCCTGGTGTGCTTAAAAAATGAAACAAAAATTATGCTGCAATGTATATCATTGAACATGATGACATAAGTATAGAATAACTGATAAATTGCTATTTAAAATTTGTGTCATACACATGTACATACATGTAATAGACATGTATTGTAACAGGACATTACATTATCTGTATATCAAAATGACACACATGTTAATATGTGTGTTCTACAACCATGACCTAGTGTTTTGTGTGATTCTATCAAACACTAGCCTTGAGAAATATGGGACACATTCCTGTGTTCATGTGGATTCAATGACACAAATTCTTCTGGAGAAGTTACATAACATTACCAGTACACAATTATTGAAATCTGATTTCTGTTAAAAATGTTGGTTAAGCAAAAACTGTTAAATATCTGCCAGAACTGACTACGCTCTTTGTGTATTGGACTTTAATAAATTTTTCCTTTTCATCTTACAATCTCTTTAAAGAACCTGTTAAACAGGTCTCCCATTGATTAGCTGCTACAGGTAAATTTCAAATTTCTACCTGGCCCTCAACCCGGGCCTCACCTGGAACTCCCAGCCCTGCTGTGCTTCCCACGCTTTGATTATTCATCAATGTAAATGTGTGTACAGAATGTTTGCAGAAAACTTTACTTACAAAACATGTCTAACAATATCTCCTTCATAATACATTGAAATTTTCAATTGGTAATTTGAGTCACCTTCAACTATACAGAATAAGAAATCCAATGTGTAAACATTATGTTCATTCTACTGGTAATATAAATGACCAAATTTGTTTTGTTCCTCTCAAAATAATTCAAATCAATTTAAAATTAATGTGAGAAACAACAAAATATAACACCAAGTGGTACATGTATTTATACCAGGATTTATCTTATTGAGAGAATTTATGGATACATACCCATCACCTGGAATGTCTCGAAGTTGTAATCCAAGTTTACCAAGTTGTGCTGAAAAATTTGGAAAGTTTTCATCATCAGCCAAATAGGAGTCTATCTTGCGCTCCCGTTTGTACTGTTCCCTCACGGCTCTCTCCTCGCGCTTCCTTGTCACAGCATCATATCTATTGTGCTGTATTCTCGTCATTTTAGGATCACTGTTACGAACTTTTTGAATCCTCCGAGCAGACATCAATATAAACTGATACAAACTGACCTAAATATTGCAAAAATGTTGGTTTCAGAAAAAAAATTCGTCAATTTCTAAATATTTTTACAACAATTAGTTCTTTGTTTGCATTCCTTTATAAGCTCATCCCTGGGCGATATAAAAACAGCAGCACTTCACTGCCAGGCGCTGTCAGCCAGAGTTAGCCGCCGATCCCAGCCGACTACGAGTTTACCTACCCTAAACCCGGTCATTTGATTAACTTTTTTTCTCATGCATAACGATACATCAGAAGAAAACAGTCTATTCAAAACTACCCAGGTGAAACGGACTGTCGGCGCTTTCGTAAACCTATGAATGGTATAACATAAACGGAAAAAAGCTGATAAGATAACTCACCTCTCATTCAAATAAACACTGTCTTTGGTTATATTGGTTTCACATCTTAATAACTTGATTTTATAACAAAACAATATTCAGACTGTTGTTTTCTGTTGTGAAATCTTGAGTCAATATGGGGGAGTATACCGATCCCGACTTCTTTAAAGTTTCTACAGGTTATAAAACGCGTAAACGACTCATGGATTTTACTTTTTTCACTTTTGTCTAAAAAAAAAAAACGGAAAACAAAGATTGGAAAAAAGTAGATATATAATTGTGGTAATATATTATATATATATATATTTATATAGTCATGGCGGCTCGATCACTGATAATGAAACATTAGAAATTAACCAGCCCACTGCTAAGTTAAACATAGGCTAAAAATGTGAAGCCGGTTCACTCTTTGAGAATAATAGGAACATATTTTACTTATTTTTCTAATGAAATAGCTTACCCTACCCCAACTGCTTCATTTAATACAGCATTTTTGTTTCTATTCAAATATTATTCAAATATTAAAATATATATTTTACTAATAAACGTTGTATCATTCTAGTAGTTAATTTGCAATTATATATATAGGTGTATATGTATGGAATTCATCTCCGTGCAGATTTTTCCATGCATTGCTATATTGGTCCAGCGTCAACTCAGTGGAGATTTGTTCAAGCAGTACATGTTTGATGTCTTCAAAAGTAAATTTTTTTTTGGAAGTTTTAAGGTATTTTTCACACTTGGATTTATCCTTTAACAATTTTGTAATCTGGGCGGTGAAGGGAAAAAAGGACGATTGGCGGTTTTAGTAATCAAAGTGCATGAGGTGAGTTTGACTTTAATTGCTTTCAACCATTTTTTTCATAATGTATAACTTTTTAAAAAATTAAAAGCTATTATTAAAAAGTCCACAATATTCCAAATACCTGTATTAATGCTCTCAAACTATCGAATCTTCCATTTCTAGGTTCATGTACTATATTCATTTTAAGATTTGTTGTACATTTATGTGCCTTTTTTTTTTACCATGCAATTAAGAATCACATGTGTTTTAGTTGAATTTCCAGTAGGTATAAATTTATTCGACTGGACTGACGGCGAACGCAAATCATAAAATATATGGAGTTGTTTGTTTAAAATGAAGTAAAAGTTTCTTTCTCTCAGAGTATGAAATATTTTGATTTTTTTTTTATCACGATGACTCCAAAAAGTTCATAGCCCTTTTCAAGGATTCTATAATTGCTAATTATATAGATTAAGGATAGGTTTAATCATACTTACTGGCTTAAAGGTTTGGGGTGTCTCAAAATCGTAATACTTTTTAAATGAAGGTCAAATAATGAAACACTCGATATATAATTATAATTTCTATACAAACAATATTTATGCTATAAAGTCTTTTTTTGATGTTGATTTTCAGTGTCTTATTTATTCAAATAATATGAATTAAATTGTTTTAAAAAGTCAGACTTTAGAAAATAAAGCAATGAATTCCCATATTTTAGCCTCGACCCCCCCCCCCCTTCCCATAAATTCTAATCGGGTTCGGTGTTCACACAGCAGATGGGGATGACAGTTTATTACGACGAAGTTAACAGAGATTAGTAAATAATTATCAACTGACAGGTATTTTCTCTCTGTCTACTATATTTTCTTAATACTAGGTATGCATTTGTTGTAACTAATGCTTAATATAGGCCGTTCTATACCCAAACGCATCTTATCTGATCATAAGGAAATTAGAAGGATTAGGATTTATGCATGCTTGTACAGTTGTACACTAATGTCGTGTTAAGATCATTGACTTACTCTATCGAAGATGGGTTCAATGTCAGCATCAGAGAAGGAAGTGTACAGTGTATATAGGTCCATGTTCGGGATGTTTTCATAAATGCACTTTAAACTTTTTGTTTTTGTTAAAAATTTTGGTATCACCACAAAATTTCTATTAAATAAAATAATGATCAAGTTCTATCAGAACTTTTTTGTCATTGTTTATGTCATAAATCAAAACATTGTTTACATATTGCAAGGAGTTTCTCAGATATCCCGAATGTGCACAAGCACTTTAAGTATTACAGATTAAAACCTCTCCCACCAAGTTCTCTTACACTTTAGTAAGGACCTCCCCCTTATACATGTAATTGTGTATGGGTTTAAAGAGGGTGTTTTCTTCAATTTAATCAGACAACACAAATTGCCACACAATATCATCTTTGAACTGTCCTGTTTCCCATCTTTTAAATTGATTATTTAGATATAGATTTCCTTATTGCTGCTATTTTTGTGGTTTATGTATAAAATTGATTTTATGCTGAAATCATGAAATGAGTGTACAGGTAATTAAAACCACAATTCTAGAAGGGCACATACATAAAACTAATGTTAAGAATTGTTGTGGATCCAAACTTTTGGTGCACCACATATTACAGAATCACCTGTAATTACTTGTGCAGTGACATATTTTTTATAAATTGGCACCTTATTTCCAGTAAACATAATGCTGCAATTGATTTGAGATCTGAATTTACCTGACATCGATGTCAAACAGATACTTTCATTTTGCTAGAAAAGGAAGCATGGGATCCAAGAGTCTGACAGCCAACCTGACAGACGTAGGGACCTACTCCTTGTCTGCCCTGTGTGCCGTCTCACTGAACCATCTGTTCAGTGAAGAACGAGAGAGGTTAGTGAAAATATTGTACTTAGTTTATCCTTGATTTTATTTCAGCACCATTATCACTGCTAATACATGTATACTAATTCAAGTACATATGTACTCGCTAATTTATTGATAAAACAAATAGATATAGGAAACTTCTCATTACATTTATATATATTTAGTGGGCGATGAAGAAAGCTTTTGATGATGAAGACAACACTTAATTTAGAGTGCTGTATTTTTTTTTCATGTGCATGTACAATGTATTTTAATCTTTTTATATTCAGCATCCTTTTATTATAATTTTTTTGTTAACTAAATTATCATGATCGAGAAGAATTTTGATTGCAGAGATTGTATCTGATATTTTTAGTAAATTGATATACAAGTTTTAGAATAAACAAGAATTACATTGATTTTATTCAAAACTCCATCTTAAAAGTCATCAATATAATGAATAACAATTACATTGAATTTGTCCATTTTTCAGTCCGTTCAAGAAGAAGACTTTGGAGTTGATCCTGAAGCATCTCAGTCTGTCCCATCAGGCCACAGAGTCCATCATAGCGATGATGGAGAACGACTGCTGCGATGATCCTAGAGCATTCGCCGACGCACTGCTGGAAGAAGCTTGCTTAGAGAAAAACGGGTTACCAGTGGTGACGGACCTAGTGACCCTGGCAGTGAGTGATGGTGAGTGGCACTGAGTGCTACAGTTAGCAATGTCCCTGTATCTACTGATTCTGTTTATAATCATCAATTATTTTGGTTTGATGGGCATTCTTCCTTAATGAATGTGTAATTCTAGGAAAGTACGATGCCAGGACGAGAACTCTGATAAAATATGTTGCTTGGCAACTAAGAATTAGTTGGGATCAAGTTGAAGAAATTGAATCCATGTTAGCAGAATCCCTTGAGGCACGGGAATATCAGCTGTCAGAGTAAGTTAATGGGATAATGTATGATCGTAAAAAGTATCCAGAAAAATTTTAATCTGGTTGTAATGTGCTATTTAGTATTTACTTGCTAAAGGTACATCTTATATGTTGCCCTCATCAAAACGGGATTTGCAACGAAAAACATCAATCTACCACACATTTAACATTTTTCAGGTAAAATATATGCAATTACTTTTTAAGGATAAATCATCTTATTTTCTCCATATTTTATCATTAGTTTTTGATTATCTAGCATTTATTTTACTATGTTATATGATATTATAAAGTGGTGTGTTAACTGCTTCAAGATATATATTAAATCAAATACATGTATTGTATCATTTACACTGTCAAAAATTTATCCCAAAAGCTTTGGACTCATATTGTGTCAATTTATCCCAGTAACACCTTATATTAAACAAAACTAGGAATTACTTATTTTAGGAATTACGCGATTGATTACATTTCTATAACATTGCTACATTATTTGATTCTATAACAAATACATTGCTACTATATAAGTAGTGCCTGTTTGGGAGGGTAACTGTTGAAATTGACACCCCTCGAAAACCATTGTCAACCTCAGCTTCGCATTGGTTGACAATGGTTTTCTCGGGGTGTCAATTTCAACAGTTACATTCCCAAACAGGCACTATATATTTTATTATACTGAGTGTCTTATTTTTTTTTAAGAAAATATTACTGCTTTTATATAGAAATGAAGTGAATTCTACGGCAAACCGTACGCGCAAAATTTACGCGCATGTAACATTTCGTTGTGTTACCCGTTGCCAAGTGTGTTTCTAACGCTTAGGGCAATAGAACGGATTAACAACTGAGTCTAAACCAATCAGATTTCAGTTTTTAAAATGAAAGTACCGGGTATAATAAAATGATTTGTTACAGTAAATTAATATTACATTGGGCAAAAATTGTAATCTTTCATAAAAACAGAAAAAGAACAGAAATTTTTAGGTGTGAGCTGTGTTGTAAATTTTATTTTAATGAACTATAAAACTTTCAACAAGGAAAAATTACAAAGAAAAATATCAATGAGATATAATTATCATGCTTTTAAATTTGTTTCATTAACATCTGCTAACCAGAAAACAGAGGTATTAGTTTCATCAAACATGAATGTTGTACTTTGAGAATTTGGGTTTCGTCGTTAGATTTGTCCTATAGTAATTGCACTGTGTTAACATATTTATGTTGTATTGATACATGTAATGATATTTGCCTTTGCAATATATCCATTGCTATATGTACTGTAAATTTTTTTAGTGTCTGATTTGAAATATACTTTTAATTTTCACCGTGTATTTTACTAACTGTAACAATAATTGAATGTTTAAATTTATTTTAGTATTGCTTTATTTTGCATCAATGGTTTTTCAGCATGAATTATGAATGAATAAATTGAATATACTTTCACAAGCATTTGTATGCATGTTATTGTATGCATAGTATTGATTTATCTTCTTTATGAGAACTCAGATTGAAAACACAACACCTCTTTCCAGTATTGTTTTTTTGGAGTTGATTTTAATCAACTCTCCTTTGCAGTTACTCTGGCAAACCGAAAGTGAAACAGTGTTCGGACCAAGGCACAAATCATCACCCCTGACAATACTTAGTTCTTGAATATGATAGAAAAATTCGATGTTATGTATGCTGAAGCATTGTTTTTCAAGGAAACTTATCTATAAACACTTTGAAAATAGTCAGATTTTATATAATACGAACAATTTAGATATATTTGTAGTCTCATGTATACCCACGCCAGAATTTAAAAAGTCTCGTTTAACCAAACACTCTGCTGTCTCTGTAAATCTCCGACAAGCAGAGAGAGGCTCTCTTGCTTGTCAGAGATTAACGGAGACAGCCGAGTGTCTGTTTGAACGAGACTAGAGTTTAATGTCATAGTGTTTGGATCCATAAAATTTTTAGAATTGTTTCAATTACTAATACATAGTTTGAAATCTATCTTTAAATATTACACAACATGAGTCATATGGGGTTTCTTGAAATTCTTGCTGGAAAAGTCTAAAAATTCATATTATAAAAAAGTGCGTAATTCAAATACAGACTACTTTAGGGACTTAATGCCATGCGAGATAATTTGATTTTAAAATAATGATAATCGATTAAATCAACTCCCGTCAGTACTTCAGTAATTTGATTGTCATTTTAGTATCACACTGTATCAGGAGATTTCTGAACATAGATATAATAAAGGATGATTAGGAACAATTTTCTGTGGTTTTCAGGTTTCTTTAAACCCATTGTTTTACATGTACTTCATGAACTTGCAGATTCCTGTTTCTAGCACGCACTGTAGTACGGCTTAGTTATACCACACTGATGAGATTGTTATTAAGATACCTTGTAGATGCAATTGTACCAGTATAAATGTACCAGTATATTAATAAAGGAAACAGTATATCCCAAAAGTCATGGTCATTTACATACAGGGTTTAAATTCATTGATTTGAGTAAAGTTTTATAAAAAAAAAATGGATTGTAAAATGAATTTTAGATTATGAATTGACCTGCTCTTTAAGTCAATGTTTGTTTGTACACCTGGATATATTTGCCTGGGTTTTTTACATCCATTTGAAAGTGTAAAATTTTGACTATGTGTACATGATTGTGTATTTCTGCAGAGAGGAAGAAAAAGAAAAGAAAAAGATTTCAAGAAACAAGAAGATAAAACGATTTGCATTAATTGGTCTGGCCACTGTCGGAGGCGGAACTTTGATTGGTCAGAAACTTAGACTATCATTGTTTTATATATATTAATATCTTGGCTTTTGTGATATTCTATTTAAAACATATTTCATTGTTCTAGTGTGTTTGATTTTGCTTCATCACAGTCAAGTGTTCATGAGGTGTTTCTTTGACTGTGACAATGTGTAGATGTATTATTCTGAAATTATTCATAAAAACTCATTCTATTTAGTGAAATATGAAATTCCTACTAATTAAAAGTTGGATTGTTGTACTTTTCAGGGTTGACTGGTGGCCTGGCGGCCCCTTTAGTGGCAGCTGGTGCTGCCTCTATCATTGGTGGTGCTGGAGCAGCAGCCTTAGGGTCCACAGCTGGGGTGGCCATCATTGGATCCTTGTTCGGGGTAGCAGGGGCAGGATTAGGGGGTAATAATTGGTTAATTCACTTTCAGTTAGTGATGTGTGTGTGTGTGTATAGGGGGAGGGGTATTCATGAATTATTTTAAATTTTCAGTTAAAAGAAACAATCAGAAGTAATTTCAAAATGTTCTAAGCTTAAAAAAGACACTGTGTGCTGTAGGTTTCAAGATGAAGAAGCGGGTGGGGGCAGTGGAGGAGTTTGAGTTTGAGCCCCTGGTGGTGGTCGGTAAGCAGCTCCATGTTACTGTGGCGATCACCGGTTGGCTCTCCAAGGAAATGCCAGGTAACTACCCTCTTAACAGGGAACATATGTTGAGTATTTGTTGATAAATCCTTAAAGAACTGCGAACGCTAACGCCCGTTTCCCGCCTACATTTTACATCCACATATTTCAGAATTTCTGTCAGATATTCAAAAACTAAGTTTTCTACTAAAAAGTATAATCAAATCCTAATCAATTTATATCAAAATAAAATTTGTAATCAAATTAATTGTCTTTAAACAAAAGTTTTGCTAACGTGGGGGTCTTAAAAAATTTCATTGAAATCGGTCTCTATCAGTGAGGAAAATATTTTTTAGCGGCAAATATGTGCATAAAAACTTAATACATAACATATTTACGATATATATTAGAGTAAAAATTCATTTTAATTCTTATCTATTAATACTTTTGCGATAATTTTCAAAGCAAAATTCTTTCTTAGGAATGTATTTCGGTCTGTAGACATATGTCCCCCCCCCCCCCCCCCCCGTAAAACAACAAACCCTGTGGTAAAAATATGCTAAATAACAATAATTGAATCCCCTCAAAAGGAATTTATTATTTTCTATTATGAAATGAGCTGTTTTAACCAAATATACAAAGTTATCTCTCTCTGTTTGGTTTGACCAAATCATTTATATTTAATGAAAATATACATAAATGTTTACATTATAATTAAAAAAATAACTTTGATTCGACAACTTTCAAAAAATGACTTTTAGTTAGGCGGCTAGACAATGCTATCGTTCGCAGTCCTTTTATAATTATAGTGTGTTCTTATGACAGGTATAGTTACCATTAACTGAAACTATCATGATATTAAAGTTGTACACATTACCAAGAATACTGTAGATTAAATACGAATGATTAATATCTGCATAAAATCATGAGAAGCACACCTTATAGATTTTAAAACATCATTTTTTAGACAGATGTAATTAGAACAAAAGTAAGTGTGGTTCAGAATCCATTAAAACAATTAAGCAGTTCCTCTTTGCAGACTTTAAGATGCCTTGGCAGTCACTTGCTGAGTCTAAGGAGCAGTACAGTTTACGCTGGGAGACCAAGTACCTGATGGAACTGGGAGAGGCCTTTGATTACATCCTAAATGGAGCCATTTCCATGGCAACCCAGGAGGCACTCAAATACACCATCATTTCTGGTAACTCTCAGAAAATGGAAAGTTTTTTCTGTAACAGTATGCATGTAAAAATAAATTCAGAATCTGGTTTTGAATAAAATATAATTTATCAGAAAAGAAATCCATGCATTAAAGAAAAAAATTGTACTGGTACATTAAAAGTAGAAGAATATTACTAGAACAAACATACAGGGAAAAAAGGATTTTAACTTTCCCTTTGTCATATATGAATGTGTTCCTGTACAGGTCTGATTGCAGCCATTGCCTGGCCCTCAGCCCTCGTCTCAGCAGCCAATGTACTGGATAATCCTTGGAACGTCTGCACACAGAGAGCCACATCCACTGGGAAAGAACTTGCTGAAGTCCTGCTGTCAAGGCAACAGGTAAGTCAATCTTGACCATCATTATGCAATTTTTATGGTTAGTTAAAAGAGCATTCCATTGTTAAATCTCAGAATGTAGCAAAGTAGTTGTTTTTGACAGGGAAATCGTCCAATCACGTTAATTGGATACAGTCTTGGTGCTCGAGTCATCTTCTCTTGCTTGGAAGAAATGGTCAAGAGGAAAGGTATCATATATTTACATGTATAAGTTTGTATAAGTATAAGTATGTATAAGTCACATTTTAGAATTAATTGATATCAAGATTTGTTGGAAATGAGGGTGTAAGTACCGGTAATTTGCCTTTGGTACTGTTGATCTGCAGGCTGTGAGGGTATCATAGAGGACGTGGTATTACTGGGGGCACCTGTCTCAGGGAGTGTCAAACACTGGGAGAAGCTGAGTCACGTGGTGGCTGGTCGCATCATCAATGGATACTGCAGGTAAGAGAGTCTCACTAACAACTTACCAGTAAACAAAACAAACACTGAGAGTGAACAGAATATTCAGTGTCAATGAAGTAGTGCATCTATGTTCAGAGAGCCTCTTACTTATATATATAAATGTTAAGGTTTTTTTCTTTGCTTAAAGAAACTGTCAGAAATAGAATAAGTTTTACATCTCTAACTGTACATTAAGTTCTTTTATGAACAGACTATTCTTTATTGTAAACTTCAAACTTTTTTGGTACATGTACCCGTAATCTTAATTTGTATTATTACTCCAGTTATTTACAAAGTTTAGACTGTCCAGTGGATATTAAGTTTCTGTGTTGATTGTAGAGGGGATTGGCTGCTCAAGTTCCTATTCAGAACCGCCAATGTCCACTTTACAAATGTTGCAGGGTTAGGGCCAGTCAAGTGGGACAACCGCCGCATGCACAACATAGACCTCAGTGATGTGGTGAGACACTGGCATTCATAAATTTCAAGTTGACCGTAGTTAATGTGACATAAGAGAATTAAAGAAAATTACAGAAGCGCAATTCCCTACCTATTATCAGTTACAAGTTCGAATTTTTCTATAAGGATTCAAACAATTAGTAACCCTATTCAGTTATAGTGGCTTGCTTATTTCAAAGATCATAGTATACTCATCTTTGTAATTTTCCTTGGAATGCATTAGGTTTCTGGTCACAGAGACTACCTGAAGCAGCTGCCCACCATTTTGAAGGTCGTCGGGATACGGACCAAGCCAGATGTGGTGGTTACCAAGATTCCTCCCCACAAACTGTTCCCCAAGACTGACAGCTGTGAGAGCTTCACCAGCAGTGAGGAGGAGGGGGAAACCCAGGGGGAAACTCAGGATAAGGGGGCACACAAAGGGGGAAATGGAAAATCTAGCAAAGGTCACCATGAATCCAGGAGGAAGAAGAAGGAGAAAGACAGAGATAGTAATAAACCAAAGGCGGAAGATAGTCACCAAGATAAAAACGAAGAGGAGAGCACTGAGAGTCCCACAGAGGAGAATGGGGCTAAAACAGGGGGCATCCAGGAGGCAAACTGTGATACTATGGTAAACGGGGACAAAGTAAATGGTCAAGGAATCACAGAGGATTCCTCAATGCAAAATCGGGAGGGAGGGGGTAATGACATAGGCATTAATGCTGAATCTGAGGAAAAACCAATACCCAACAGTAACTGTGATGAAAACGGAAGTAAACAGGAAGACAGCAGTAGTGTGTCAAAGGGAGATAAATCATCAGATATGGAGGACATAAGACATAGCGAAATCACTACAGAGGCAAACAAACTGTCCCTCAAGGATACATGAAGACAACAGACCAACACCAATAAAAAGATGCATTAATTACAAAAAATACAATTCTTGCCTTGAATGCCTATTAATATATGTATTAGATAATGGATTTTATTGGTGCCAAAATATTTGAAGCTTTCATTTTTAACCGATTCCCCCCAAAAACTCAGAAAAAATAACCTGACCCCCGCAAAATACTGTGAAGATTCTATTCTTATTATATTATTAAGAAATGGATGCACCTGTAAATTAAAACTTTTTTTAACGGGATATTTTTTGTACATGCATGATTTATTTTATTTTTAAACATTATATTAACTCTAAATTATTTTCAATCACTGTTACCTGGTGCATGCAGAATGTGCAATTATAATGGTGCTACCTATGGGTATGACACAAATTTTACAGACTATATATTTTACATTTTTGTATTTCATGCTTTTTTTGCTTCCTATTTTTTTTTCAATTTATTCATCAATTCATTCTTGGTTAAAGTCTATTTTCAAAGGTCAGGTACATGTAAATAAAAACTTTTTTTAATCACATTCTGAATTAATAATATATACAGGGAAGTATTCACCCCCGTTTTGTTTTCAACCTTTTTCGTCCTTGTTGTCAGCTAGCAAATTTAAGACAGGGCAAATTCCAATGTCTCAAATGATTTCTAAAAACACAACTGTGTCTGGGCGAATTCAAGATGGGGTGAAACTGTTTGCAAGTGTAGAAGGGTGAAAATTACATGGGACAAAAATAACCCGCATGCAGTAACCACTTTTTGTACTACGGTTGCATTGAGATAGTATATGTTGAACACCAGTTTTCATGGAATTTGTTGTTGAGTTAATCAAATGAAGTATGTGTTCATAGAAAGAAGATTATAAATAAGCAACAAATTGATATAACCGTTGTCCCAAAAACTGTCAATTTTACAATATCCACAAAACTGATTTCCATGAATTTATATGAAAGCAGAGTATTGAAATTTATATATCAAGTCAGTGACTTATAGATATGCTTTAATTTACATTGTTAATAAAGTGTAAATGTATTTCACTCAACTATGTAATCTATTTAGCTAGAGCTTACACTAAATCAAGTACTATTCTAAATGCCAAGCATACATATTCAGTTATTTGTTGAAATTTGTTTTCATCCAAATATAATAAAATTTAGTATTTTTCTTGTATTCAGATTGACTCAAGCTTGTGAACATTTCATATTTTTCAAGTTTTTCAGAATACATGTACGGGTATTTAAAGTGCTATATGCCAGCCTTCTTTCTATCAGCATCTTCAGATATTTCATATTAAAGAGATACTTCATATCAAAGAGATGGTTACATGGTACATGTATGAACATTATGATGCTGTCATAAATTAAATAAATTATAGCTGAAATTCATTTCAATTTGTATACACAATTGTTTATTGTTGAGTTTAAGAACCAATGTTTATTTTGTTCCTGTTATTATTCTCAGGAGAATTCTTTCTCTCTCAGTTTCTTTCTCAGTACCAGCTCAATACTTCAATGATATTGAATTTTGTTTTAATATTTTGCAAAATGTCAAGCACTTTAAGTGTCCATAGGACTGCCTATCCTACCTGTATCTACCAGTGCCTTTGTTTGGTTCCACTACACTTGCATCTTGCGAGATTTGCAGAGCTTTCTGTCTTGAGAGCGGGTTTGTGTATTACTATTTTGTTGATATTTTTAATAAATCATGCAGCCTGCTTATGGTGTTGCTTGTTAATGTCACAACATAGAAATGTATTAAGTTACTGGAGCATTCAGTTATAATGTTGATATTTCCTGCAGATTGAGAAATTTACACACGTATACACAATATGCTGTGTAATCTATGATTTACACAGAACACTTGAGCATCTTGTTGAACATTTGGTAGAAAACCTAGTAGACTGAAATCAACCCTCTGATATAGCCCTTACCTTTCTTCAATTTTTAATTTCATTATGGAACTACAATTATCTTTCTCCGACATCAATATACAAAATGACTCGCATTTGCAATTTCATGAAGTTATGAAGTACCTCAGTAAAAGGAACTGCACTGCTCATTCTTCTAGAAAATTAATGCGCTTCATGAAATATGTAGATGTGAAGTGTAGCTGCAGATCTGTAGCTCTGGTTTGTCTATCCAAATTTTTTCAACAATAGAGCTACAAATCTGCAGTTAATGTGAACGCTGTTGTTCATGACCCTGTGAATCGGCATTCCAGTAAATGAAATTCATGTCAATCACTTTGAAATGATGCAAGTCAACAAAACATTCTAGGTAACAAATTTATTGTCCTTGATACAATAAAAAGATAAACAAGCAAACTCATTGTACACAGAAATAAAATCTTAAACAGGTTATGTGTACAATAGTTAATGAATTAATCAGCTGTGAGGTATATTCTCTGCCACAAACATCGAAGATTTATCAAATATATTAAAAAGTTTCACAAAATTTACCAGAGAAAATGCTAAGATTAAGATATAAAAGCATTACACAAGACATCTCCTTCCGAGTTTTGCTAGTGTTCAAATTGTTTCAGTCAGTTTTGTCTGACTCTGCAGACATTTCCCTACACACAGAGTACAAGAGTTAGGCCTGGGCCAGTTGTTTTGCTTCCTTGCTGTTGTATTTGGCCAACATTTTCTTGATCTCTCCAATGGCAAGTCCTGGATTTAGTCCCTATATAAAGTAGAAAAAAATCAGATCTGAACCTTTTACTGATAAGGAAATAATAATAAAACATTTTTTGAAAATGACAGGTAAAACCAACCTTTGGACAAGTCTTTGTGCAGTTCATAATGGTGTGGCATCGATATACAGAAAATCTGTCCTCCATTTGGAACAACCGTTCGCTGGTGTAGTCGTCACGTGAATCCACCATCCATCTACAAAATATTGAGAGTACTTCAGTATATACAGGTATATATGAACTATAGTGGCACAAGTCACTGACAGGACTATCAACTTCAATAAAGAATCCAGTTAACATTAATTTTAGGTTAGCAAGAGACCTCTTCGTTACCTGTAAGCCTGCATGAGGACCGCTGGCCCGAGGTATTTGTCCGAGTTCCACCAGTAACTGGGACAGGATGTACTACAGCAAGCACACAAGATGCACTCGTATAAACCGTCCTGTCAAACATATACATATTCAATCAATTCTTGTCTGTAAAAAATCCAACATGTAATTAGTTCAATAGATTCAATACCTAGACAGAGAATTTTCAATTTATGTAGTTTTTAATTCAGAAAGTTAATGACCTGTTTGAAGCAAGAAATGTGTGTGACGACAATGTTTTTGAAAACATGCAAGTTTGTAAAAATTGTTCTTGCACACAAATTAAAATTGATTTACAGTACTCAATAGATAAGTATTAGCCCTGTACCAGTTTAGCCCTGTCCCCTGTGGTTTGTAGGTACTGCTTGTCTCCAATGTTCTTGTCACTGCCATCCTTTTTCTTCAGATACGGTTCAATGGATCTGTACTGAGCATAGAAGTTGCTCATGTCGGGAACTAAGTCTTTGATAACATACATGTGAGGAAGGGGATAGATTTTGGTGGCTTTACCGAGATTATCATCAATCTTACTGGAAAGTAAATGAAACAAACTCAATGACAAATTTGTTGTAAGAACAAAACCTAATTTAACATTTCATGAAATGGTGAAAAAAATATCCTACCATAGACAAGCCAATGTGTTGCTTCCACCAATATTCATTGAACAAGAGCCACAAATGCCCTCGCGACAGGATCGTCGAAAAGTTAGAGTGGGGTCCATTTCATTCTTAATTTTGATAAGAGCATCAAGGACCATAGGACCACATCTGTTATAAATAAATTCATACAATGAATCAATATGATGAACATGTATTATCATATGATTGATTAATTCCTAGCTCTCTGATTGGCTCAAATCCAACTATCTCGAAAAAACAGAACATTATATTCACCTGCACATGACCTAGGAGGTCAATATAACATTTGATTTTCCATTGCGTTTCTCAATTTTTTCGGCAATGGCTTCAAACTAAAACATTGCTTGATAACACTCGATTTAATATACCGGTAAGTCTATATCAATTCATCGGTGAATCATATAATAAAATAATTATTTCTATTTTTTTTCGATCAATATGATGATTTAGCTACCCTCAAAGTACAATTGCTTATGGCTCAGTGAATATTGTACTTCTAAGGTAGCTAAATCATCGTAATGACCTCAAAAACAGCAATAATTGTAATTTATACCTAATCTAGGATGGTACAATCTAGACTTTAGATAAATCAATACCTAATAAGTTCAGAATTTGTTACTAATCCTTACGTGTTTAGATCCACTTCATATGTCTGCATCTTGGGTTTATCTCCTGGCTTTTCTGGATCCTGATAAAACAGACGAGTGTAAATATTCTCTTAGTCTATTGATGCAACTGAAATTATCTAGTTTGTAAGACAAGGTTTCTAATGAAGGAATAAACTGTAAACGCATTACAATATAGCATTAGGTATATTTAGCATGTTTGATATTTGGAGGAAATTATTTAACAAGAAAGCATTCATATGATTTAATAAGCAGATTTCTGAATGTACCTTTTTATATAAAAATATGTTTAGCACTTGGTGATGTACTTGATTTAGCGGAAGTTGTATTCCAGCAAAAACGTGAATTAAAATTCATTGATGACAAGCTTTGATACATTTAATAGCATCTGTAAATCATGATGATGAAGATACAATTTGATGATAGAAATGAAAGTTTGATCAAATAGCCTACACAGTACCTACCCATCTGTACACAGCAAACTTCTTCATTCTGGCTGGCTCTGGTGCAGTTGCCGCTGATGTCTGTGCACATCTTGTCTACAAAAATGGGATAAATAAAATTATATGCATCCTGTGTTTCTTTCCAACAAAGTGTAGAAACTTAAGGTTTTCTTATGTTGTCATAAGTTATGTCATCTATTAAAGCAAATTGTTGTTGTTTGCAATGCAAAATCCTTGTAGACTTGATAATGATTAGTTAAGTTCAACATGAAAAGATGGAGGGGTGTCCGGTCAAGTCGTACACAGATGAACTCGTATACAGGTCAACTCGTATACAAAATTTTCCGCATAAAAAAACGAAAGTCAACTCGTATACAAAAAATTCCCGTATACCTAACCGAAAGTCAACTCGTATACAAAAAAATCCCGTTACAAAATCGAAAGTCAACTCATATACAAAAATTCCCGTATATTTAACCGAAAGCCAACTTGTATACAAAAAATCACCATAATTTGAAAGTCAACTTGTATACAGAAGGTTAGAATCAAAACGTAAAAGTAACTTAAAAACACATGGTTTCTAGTAATAAAATTTCTTTATATATTGCCTCCGTAATTCAGCGTAAAAAGGACATATAAGAATGAAATGGATGTTATCAACTATTACAAAGATTGCAAAATTCATACATGTATAATTGTGCATTATCATTAAACTCGCTAACGATGTGAAATTACAAAACAATTAACGATAATTAATTGTGTCAATTCAATCATTATCATTTGGTAATTATTTCTTCACGTCAAAACAATAAATGTTAAAACAACAAACGCAGTGTTTCTAACTTCTCCAAACAGATGACTTCTTAAAGGCTAATTAAGATACTCCTCATTATTTTGTTTGTTATATCCAACTCTCCGGTTTTATATGTCATTTCCCAAACTTCTTTCAACATGGTACGACACCTGTGTGTTTCCTGTCGACGAACTGTACGTAATAAACCACTGATTTATAAGTGAAAAATTTGTTTATTCATATAATGAGTGAAAAATGAAAAGTGAATATAAAAGTCACATATGAAATATTTTTAAATAATTATATATATATATACATATGTGACTTTTGTAATATTCAATAAAAACATATTTAAAATTAAATAGACTGATTTACGGCTAGCAATCTATTGCCTACTTAAAAAAGACAAACTGGTTAATTAAACTAATTAATATTGGAGCTGAATTTGAATTTTTCATATCAATATTTCATTGTATATGAATATAATAAATCCACTAATAGATTTTAGTCTTAATGATTTAGCTACAGCCCCTATGTTTTGTATACGAGTTGACTTTCAGATTTTCAAGCGGAAATTTTTGTATACGAGTTGACTTTCGGTTTTTTATGCGGAAAATTTTGTATACGAGTTGACCTGTATACGAGTTGGTCTGTGTACGACTTGACTGTAAATTGATGGAGGGGGCACTTCAAAGGAAATATTTGGGAATTTTCCTTCATATGGACGGACATTATTTGAAACCTGAGGTAAAAATGAATATTGAAAAATTTACCAAGAGGTGCTACATAAGCCTACATTTACATATTGGGAGTGAGTATTGATACATATTATATACCTTTTTAATGGCAATGAAGATGAAAGCAAGATTACTGTCGCCTGAAACAACAACTATATCATGACAAGAGATGCCAAAGGGAAATGGTTGCTGTTTCAGGGGACAAAAATCTTGCTATCGTCTGAATAATCAGTAAATAGGAATTTTATTATAATGAATACTTTATTTGTTGGCGATGCAAATTTTTTTATGATAAACAAATCAGAGCTTACATCATTCATGATCAATGCAGTAACACAAAGCTAGGCCACAACTAAGATCTTTTACACAAACCAGTAAAATACAATTTCCTTATTGTAATTAAATGGTAGGGGATAGGCATTTGTCCTTCAAACCGATATAAACAGAGTTAATCAATATCAATACATTGATTGAAAGTGTTTAAAGTCGTCCAAATCATAATAACACTTCATTATATTGCAAACAACAATATGGATCTAAATAGCAAAGTAATCATATTTACGCATCTTTTAGCACTGATTACACAACCTTGAAAACTTACGTAAACATTTTTCTCAATCTTATGCGCAAGCAATTTGGTATTTTTTTTAGCAGTAGCCGTGTGTGACATAATAATTTAAAAACTCTTTACAACAAATCAAATTATTTACCTGCATAAGCTGAACTAATGATCTTCTGACAGGACCCAACTTTATGACCGTCGGTGTCGACATCTTGGACAATTATGAAGGCGCATACGCAATGCTTACTTTCGTTTTGTAACGAAACAACACTGTGCGCAGGCGTGTGTATCATAATGGCGGATGAAACAAACACAAAAAATGTTCTTTGATTAATTTTGCAAGTTTATCCAGATACATGAAGGTATGAATAGATATTGATAGTCTAAATACAGTGAAAAGTATGATGTGATTTAGATTTTTTCATTTCTATTTTAAGAAATAAACTTTGTATTTGTATAAACGTACGTTCCTAAATTTGAGCAAGTCAAAACTTGACTTGCACTCATTATAAATTTTTTAATTAGTCATAACTCACGAACAATTATACAATCTTATTATGAAAGCATAAGTGCAATTTGATAAGCATATTGTATAACTTATTTAAGATTATTAAACTGTAAACAATCCTTTGGGTTAAAGTGTAGTTAAGGTCTGACTTCAAAATTAAATATATACTGTATATAAACGTTAACTTATAGATTTTAATTTATAATTTATACTATCATTTATTACAGTGAATCTTGGTTGTTTTTACATTTGTTTTATTTCTGACTGGGTTAATAATATTAAAATTGTACTATTTAGGTTCAATAAATTTAACCACGAATTAACATGATTATGTGTTAGGCCTATATTTTTCTCTCAATGACAAATTTATATAACGATATAATAATTAAACTTCAGTCTTGTCATGTCATTTACACCCTTTTCCCCTTCATCTTCATTTAAACTTTTAAGCATTTACTTGATCTCATACATTATATGTAATGTTTAGATTTACAGTGAATTACTTAGGCCCAAATGAAATTATTGTTTGTTTGGAATTGCCTCCTGCCTCATTTAAGGATAAAATTCAATAAGCAAAAAAATAAAGAACCCTTTTTATATAGAGATTTTGATTTTTACCGATTTTTGATTAGTTAAACTTCAAATTTGAAAAAAAATTCTTTCCTTCCCTCCCGGGTCTTGAAACCCCCCAGGCGGCAATTCCAAACAAATATTTTTCAAAGGATGGCCTTACCAGCAGAAATATCTCCAACTCTTGTTACTATGATAGATACTACACCTATAAAGGGTAGGGAAAGCTTTTGAATTTCGTACTGTATAAGCCAGTATATGAGAGTGTCTTGTATCGAGGGGAAAAGCATACAATATTGGTTTTATTTTAGTGAAACTTTAGTAAAAAGGTAGAAAAGTTAAAAGTATTTAAGATAATATATTAGATTTAAATTTACTTGATTGGCCTACATGCTCAGAGGCGTCTTACCTGCTGTGTTCTCTATGACATATATATGAATAATACACCCTTAAGTATTATTTATCTACATGTCGTAGAGAGCAGAGTGGATAAGTGAAAATATTTGCCATGTTGATAAAACCAGGGACTACAAATTGTAGTACAATATACTTTTCCAGATTATATAGTATGAGGTTATGAGAAATTTTTTGAAAAACTCAACAATGATGTATGTGTTAGTTTATAACAGAATGACCAGGGTATTAAAAGATGTAATACAGTTTATCTTGCATTTAGATGAAATATTGTGCAAGAAAGGTAAAGTATTGCATGATGTGAAAAAATATTGAGTAAAATAACTATGAAAGAAGCATGCAAGAAAGAGCTGGTGTAGAAGTGTTTCAGGAATGGTAATAAGAATGACAGCATGTAGGTTCAATGCTACAATGTATTTGGTTTGGCGGGTTAGTTAGTGATTGGTCAATAAAATATACAGTTCATTCAGAAATTTAAATATTAATGTAGTACCCTTTACTTGAGTTATACATTGCATTTTACAATACATGTTATAATATATGTCTTACAATTTAAAAATATTGTACAAACTGCTCGATTAAATAACTTTGATGATGAATGTATGAAATCTGGTTTTTGACAGCATATAGTGAAATGGCCACACACTTCATCTGTCAGCCTACGGAACCATTAGCCCATCGTTATCCATTGAATCCTGGGCCTGGTAAAGGCCATGGTGCTGTCTCACACTATGAACTGTTGAATACAGCCAGTAAACCTCATGCAGAGTTCCCTCCCCCTGGTTGGGATACCTCGCAGAGTTCGGAGGAGTCTCTTCCGCTGTGTCAGGCACCTGTCCCTACCTGGAGAATCACCAGTGACCTCATTGGTCCAGACCCACAGCTATGTATAACACCAGATAAATCACAAGGAAGAATTAGACCAACAAAACCTGTTCCCGCATCCAGACCTGACTATCCTGTGGGATGTGATCCAGATCTCTGTGTTACCCCAGAAAAAAGCATTGCACAGAAGAAAATACAGGAAAGAAATTATGATAGACAGAATGTGAGGTTTGATGTCAGTGAATCAGATAATTCTATACTGAGTCAGGGTATAGCATCAAGGCCTAGCAAATCTTACAAACCTTGTGATTATTCAGACAATCTTGAGGATTCAGAGCCCCGGAAAGAGTTGAATGCAAAACCAATGAAGTTCACTCTTCAAAACGCAAATAATAAACCAGTGTTTGTCCCACTAGCGGACCACCATAAACTTCACGCACAAGAGATCACTGAGGCAGAGGACACAAGGATTAAACCTGTGCTACCCATTGTATCAACCTCCAGCAACAAAGAGGCGAGAGTCATCACTGTACTTAAAACGGACAACCTCAAGAAAAAGTCCAGAGTGCCACCAGAGACAGCAGATGAGGATCCTACCAAACACATAAAAGATCTAGCCAACAAGAGGAAAGTTCGTGTTACCAGGGAGACCAATGAGAATCCAGCCCTGTCAGATTACACGTACCCATTCTCTGGACCAGCAGCAGACAGTGTTCAGGAGTATGAACATGTGTTCATGCGTCCCGAGTACAACAGTACGCTGAGGATGAGGAAGGAGATAGAAAGCATCAAGGAAAGCCATGTGGATGTAGTGAAAGCTCTGGATAAAAAGTTACAGATCTCAGACACGGTCTCCTCAGATATCAGAGAAAAGGTGAGCTCAGATAGATCACCTGTATACATGTATATCACATCTAGCCTTTAAACATTCTGATTCTAATGCTCTCTGTCCTGATTCTCCAGGCCTCGACTAAAGTGAATGTCAGTAGCCCGCGATTTACTGGACTGGTTAGTCTCAGTGTCCCAGTGGAAGACATCGACAAACCTCAGACATTCAGAGCCAAACCAGTCAAAGCCAGATCACAGGTAAAGCATCTTCCGCAATCTTGCTTTATTGTGTTAGATTATTGTTTGTTTTGTAGCTTTTATTTCTGTTCAAGATTTTGGTCACTTTGGCTTGATATCCCAGGTACATGTATTCACACTTGAGTATGGGACATATATTTTTATTTACAGATAGGACCAAAAAATATTCACTGGGTCAGTTACTACCACATTAGGATAAAAATGTTACCAAATTGATATATAGCAATTATGAAAAGGGAAAATGTATTGCCTTGATTACAGAAAAATAACATATTTTAAAATGCCTTTTTACACAGCAGTTGATGAGGAAAATGAGAAAGAGCAAATTCTTCCCAATTCAAATAAAATTTGTGGACAAATAAAAATGAAAAAAAATCTCCTTTATTTTTAAATTTGTTCGATAAGATGAAGATCCTTACTGTATAAGGTACTTATGATTTGTTTGTTTTTATCCAGCATTTGCATTAAAAGGTTTGTGCATCATTTTCAGAGGTTTGGGAGGATGAGTCAGATCATACCCAAAAGCAAATCATTTTTGGGAATATTTTACTATTTCTTTCTACTTCTTTTTATGTCAAAACAAGACATCACATGAAACATCCACTGGTTTCACATGCATGAACAAATATGTAATTAAATAAAGCTTTCCATTCATCTTTCCCTTGGTGTTATTAAATATTTTTTTTATATTTTAGAGTAAGACTCGGGAACCTGACTTGATGGAGTTTTTCTCCACAGAATTCCAACGAGAGACACCGGAGTTGTCCACCCCTGGGCTCTCCACCCCCTCTGAGCCCCTAGTCACTGCCTCCCCAATGTCGGCCTTTGATCTGTACAGACATAATCGAGTGTGGGAAAGCAATAGTTACCTTAGATCTAGGCAGAAGTGAGGACTTATAGAGCAAATATTTATTATAGACTGTAAATGCCATATATTAATACATGTAATTATGTATGTTTTGATAATAAAATTTAATGATATGCACCAGAATTATTCAATATTTTTTCAAGTCTTGATATTATCTTGCAAATGTTCACCTTTCTATTTGCTGGTTGTTACATATAACTACTGGGTATACTGACTGCATATGAAAATAGATTTGTTATAGAAAATCTCGCTGAAAATTTTTTTTTAAAAAGAACTGTCTGTCTAATTTATATTTTTTAAAACTTTATGTTGTATCTTTAAATTGCTTAAATGGGTCAAAATATGAATTTTTGCCATTGATGCTATAGAAGAACCTTGTGTATGTTATCACCATACTTGTTATCAGTTTAGTTTAAAATAATCAAAATTTTTAAATCTAAGAAAAAAATTATAAGGCATTATATAGTAATATAAATGTAGTTTGTTTGTCATCATTCATTGTTTAATCTGAGTCTAGGATTCAACTCATTGTCTAGTTTATATAGAACTTGGATGAACTCTGGTGTTTTGTTCTATTCTTATTTTACCTCTGTATAATTAAGCGAGTTTGGGATGTGATAGAAGTGTGTCAAAGTTGTATGGCCCCTGAGCCTGCTCTACACAATTGCACAAAAAATGGAAGGAGAATAACTCTGAAAAGGGTTACTTAAATTATTAAAGAAGTATAAATACAGAGGTTTTTAAATAATTTATTTTATAGAGATTTAATACAAAATATAGTTGCTGACCACAAAATACCCATGAAAAAAATATCTACACGAATCACCCAACATTCTGAAATATCAAATCACAATTCACACCAGTTCAATGCAGTGAAACAGTCTTTCCTCATTTCCCAATAATTTAGAACGTCTTTCACCATCATTAAACTCCATATACACGCATACCATCTAGCTACATCCGAGTATGATGGAAGGTGGTAGCATTGCAGTTTTGAACTGTGAAAATGGGTCCTATCCTATTTCAGAGAACGCGGATAAATGAAGGGAACTCTCGTTGATGCGGTGGCACTTGGACATTATATCCTTGTATCTCATTTTATAACAGAAACGTGACATAATATACCTGCGGGTTTACGGGTTCGCACCTGAGTCTGAGGTAGGACAGCGACAGTGACGTCATCTTTGGAAAGGGGAGGAGGAAACCAACCTTAAATGAGTAATCATTCGAACACACGGTTAACGCTCCCGGAACGTATAGATCCGCCCACGGGCGGATAACTGACCTTTTCCTCTGGGTCACGGAGAAATTACTCGAGGGTTTCCTCTATCGACTCGTCATTATAGTAACATGTCTTTTCTCTGATCAGAGATTCGTCCGCTCCTCGATCAATCAACAGTAAAATGGCAGCTATAAGAACCAAAATGGCGGACAAAACAGCGGCCACATAGGACCAACCCACGTACCACTCGGCTCCATTGAGTTCCTCGTTGTATTTAACAGGAAACATGATCACAGCAATCAACTCAGGAATTACTGAAATAAATAAATGAATGAATAAATAAATATATAAATAAATACATACGTGATATATTGCTGGGGAATTTAATTTACCAGTTCTGAAAGATTCATTCCGTCAGATTGAGTGCTTTAATTATAAGTTATGAAAACTGAAACTAGCCTGTTACTGACGATTACAATAGAAATTACTCTCTAACCTGATTACAATAGAAGTTACACCCTAACCCGGTTACAATAGAAGTTATACTCAAACCTGATAATATATAAAAGTTAATACAATAGAAGTTACACTCTAACATTATTAGAATAGGAGTTACACTCTTACCTGATTACAATAAAAGTTTCAATCTTACCTGGTTACAATAGAAATTACACTCTAATCTGATTACAATAGAAGTTACACTCTAACCCGGTTACAATAGAAGTTACACTTTAACCTGATAATACATTATATAAAAGTTACACTCTAACCTGATTACAATAGAATTAACACTTCAACCTGATTACAATAGAAGTTACAATCTTACCTGATTACAATAGAATTTACTCTATTTCCCGATTACAATAGAAGTTACACTGTCTCTTACCTGCGAGAAACAGAACGATAATTGAGATGTTGTAGTATTTGTATTTCATCCCAAAGTTCGTGGTCTGTATTCCGTAAGTAGCCATGATAAATCCAATGAAGTTCAGAGTAAAGGCGACACAGATCAGAATCCGACAGGCATCCAGCCATCCTACAATACGAAATCATTCTTCTTTTAGTGTCCTAAATATGCCGAGGGAAGATATACTTAAGTTTAATTACTGTATACCAAATTAAGGCATACAAAACCTATAACCCTAGATTTATTGAGGTCCGGAGATAACGACGTTTCTTATGCTGAAAATACTGTCTATTTTGATGTTGTACACATATAGTATATACAACTGTAGAGGATAGTAAAAACTAAATGATTCAACTATAATTATGTAATAAAACACCGTACATATCTATATTGGTTTTTGTTTTGGGGGGTTTTTTTGGGTGCCTATTTAGATTATTTGTTTTTTTATCTTTCTGGTATGTATCTATCATTCATATTTCTTCTTCTTTTTATAGGCATAATAGACAGTTTCATGTATTAAGAGACAAGTTTAAAGTTGCATTTATAATTACATAATATGTATTAATTGTATCTACCTTGTACCTTTTGGAGAAAGCTTACACAGGCAATGTCTGCAACTACTTCACTTACGGTTATTTACACAATGAATTATTTTCAAATCAAAAAACAGCTACTCGACCACCTATCGACCACTCTATATAATGAATTGTTACCCCAAAAGTACGTATGGTAATATACGTATACAAACTAAGGGATAGAATTTTGATCGCAGAAACAACGTTTATATTGTGCCTGTAACGTTACGCTGAATACATGTACATACAGAACAAAAGGAAAGCACAATACTCTTCCAACAGTACAATTACAGTTCAATTGTGGTTCTGATATACTTAACTGTTTGTTTTTTCTATGACTTACAACATGAGCACTCAGAGTTATAAAATGAGTTTAAATGCATATCTTAGTAAAGCATTTTTTTTTCATATATCCTAACCCGCCACCACCTTTACCAAAGTGGTTTCTTTCAAACAAGTCCTCAAAGTAAACTTTAAATTACCTTATGCAGCTTCCCATCATGAATATATATACTATATAAGTATGAACAGAAAATAATCTTTACATATTGAAACCATCGTACTCAAATTTTGCTAAACTCTCTATACATGCTTAATCTTTGCGTTTTAACCCGTGTATTTTACTAGTGTTGCCCGTTTATAATTACTAGTAGCTTACAATTCGATTTGGTATCTTGATTTGCTCGGCACCATATCGCATGGTGCCCAAAAATAGGCTTACACCTTAACTGTGTCGAGATGTGGCAAATTGGAGATGCCTCGTAGCCAATATTTCTACAAAAAATACCTATCTAAATACCAAGGATTTGTAAATGCACGTCAACTTCGAAATTCGACAATACTCTTATGTCGTATGGACGTTGATTTAAATTGGTAAGGTTTAGCTCGATGTCCTGTGTTATCTAAAGCGTTTTAATACTACAAGAGCATACATCTAATGCAGGTCTATGCAGGGAATGCTGCTGGAGATGAACGGAGAGTCCAAAGGCTGAAAGCCATGTTTCTATAACAGAGTCTACAGCTTTATAGAAATTCAAAGGAAACTACAAACAGAATATTAACTCCATATTACTTTTAGCGAAATGATGCAGAAATTCTAGAACAAAGATACAAGGTAAATTTCTTGGTTTCGAATCCTTTGAATTTGGCTGCTTCCTTTCCTATGGAATTCGCCTCAGAATTAGGTAATTAGCAATTAGGCATCTCTGAGTTGTTCCTAAATAATGCGATGGAGAAGAAACATGTGTTTGTCATCGCTACTGTCTCCCGCCGCTCTCTGTCTTTCTATGGCAGAGTCGTGGGCTACAGATAAAGTTCCGTCGCGCGCACCAAGACAATAAGTATGTTTTGACATTTCATTGAATGCCATTACTTCTATCACCCATCGACTTGTTTCTTGGAGGAGATACAAATCTTGACTGTAGATACAGTGATTTCATTATGACACATTAACAGCAGTTCTTGAAAACAGAGTGGTTTATATGCTGCCTTAAGCTTACACCAGTCTATATGTTAAAACACCCCGCCCTCACTGCCCCTCTAGAGCCAAATCAGGCACTACAGAGAGAGCAATACATTTTCCTAATTTTGTTTAAATATAGGTTAGATATACTCAGTAATAAACTTGAGACAGGATCCATTGATTTAGATTCCAACAGGATGTGTGGCAGATGTTTTAGACATGCATGTACAGTGTAGCAGAAAACAGCTGCAGTGAATGTTCACATTCTTTTTAAAAATACTATCACACAATATGCATTTTCGATTTTTTTTTAATATACAAGAATCATCTGTAATTGTCAATGTCTCTTCTCTACGGCTTGTACATATACTCAACAAATAATCTTATTCGCATACTATGATAGGACTTTATATCTCTCTTGATTGGTAAAGGAATTTATGTTAGCAAGTCGATATATACTTCTTATTTATTCGCGTAAAATACGGAGACTTCGCTGTCAGAACATTGGCTATTAACATTACGTCAAAAACATCTGTGGTTATGTATCAGTTTGAATAATGTGGAATGTTTTCTTTAGACATCTGTACATTGATCTCCATACAAGGGAGTTAACATTTCAACATGCTTTGCAAAATTTATTTTGTATCAATAAATTTCACGATGAGTTGAAGCACTAGAAATCGATGATTGCTTTTATAGCAATGTAAACTAGCCTATTCGTTTTATCTTTAATGTTAACAATATATACTAGCTTTTAAATACAACCTGTGCATGCATGGTTTAAACGGGGCATCTGACTGATATGTGCACGCAATTTCGTTGGTCTTTAACACAACTCAATAATAGATATCTAAATTTAAAAAAATTGTTTCATGTGGTGAACAAGTAGACATGCTTAATGAACCAGGAGGGGCACCTGCCCAACCCCCCAACCCCCTTCCTACGGCGTATTGACGATGGATACTGACCCCTGGGCTGGTTGGCTCTGCACTCGTAGGACAGGATGTCCCCCGTGGGGGACACGCAGTCTGCCCACAGTCCCTCCTGTCGCCCGTTAGACTTGATCCAGGAGGTGGTGGCGATGGACAGACCACTGCACAGCAGACTAGCGGCCAGCAACATGCTGGAAACCACCTGAAAGACCACACACAGTTATCATTATATATATATCGTGATATACCGTACGACATCTACCGTTACACCAATAATACGACAGAGATGGAGAAATGATAACAATGTTACAGTCCAATATTATACAACTCAATGATGAGTCGCCTAATGGTGAATTATTTATAGAATTATTGACTAAATATTAATGGATACCAATATTTCTATTATAAGAATCCGGTGGACCCAGTCATTAAAATGACAAAACCAATTACAAGTAGCAAAATAGGTTATTCCTGTATAGGAAAATGAATACATATTCATGGTTTCTCGTCTAACTGTTTTAGTAAAGGTCTTGCAATAAATACAAAGCGATGTAGAGTAAATGTACGTGTTTTGGTTTTCCTACAGCTGGGGGTTCACTGTCGACACCGCCCGTTATCTTACACGGGGCGCTGATATTGCTTGATCCAAGTAATACCTTTACTGCACCAACAGGTGGGTTACATTACAATACACCATATTGAAGAACAACTTCAGTTTCTTAACTACACCCCCACCCCCAACAGATCTTAAGCAGCTAAATATAAAGTTCTTACACTGACCAACCGCTGGTTTATCGCGGAATGTCTGCTATATAACGAGCTCTCGTCTGAGATGCAGAAAGCGCGTGCAATAAGCACCAGGTATTATCGCCATTCCGCGCGGGTTATGTAGAGGTGAGGCTAATGGCCATTAATATATAACGTAGACTACAATAACCCAAACATTCACCCACACAAACACACGGACAGGGTAGGAAGGTGTACCTTGATTATCCGGACGACAGCCACTGTTTCCATGGAAGCCGTAGGGGCCATTGGTTCCTGCTCCTCCAGTTTATTTTCAATACTTTCCACTCCCATTTCTGTAGTTTCCTAAAACACAGGAACGATTCCTTGAGAACAAAACAAAGTCAACAAAGCGGCGGATCTAGACTGAAGCAATGAAGTCCGAGACGCCTCCAGAAATCGGAATGAGAGAGAAACTTGGCACGGCGAAGAGAAAAAGCTGCGTTCTATTATATCAACAAGCGTATCAGATTTTCCTCGACAATGACGGGGGAGAAAGCATTTGTTTGGGGGTCTCAGCAGGGGTTGTCTTATCATCTAGACATCTCCGTGCATTAAGACCTAGTATACCTACAACTGCAATAACATGCACCGACCCAACAGCTGGAGAACCGGCTGATGCTAGAATGTAAGGATCACTAGTATTATTTCCTCCATAAACAGATGGTCACTGGAAATTAGCACGTCTTCTTCTGATGGCCGTAGCGAACCTTGATATCCAAATCATTAGCAGAAAATAAATCTAATCGACTACCTGCCGCACTGTCCACTTTTAGCTGCCCAAAATCAACCCTCTCATGTGTACAATCGATCCATTGATAGTTAAATAATCTGAAAGACACCAGTAAAAGTGCACGTCAAGGTCGAGGGGCCAGGAACTGGCAATGAATGAAGAATTTTAGAAGATCGGCTGGTGGTAATTCTGGCTCCCTTGAGATGCCAGGCGTTAAACTAAGAGTTCCGCACACGACTTTATACAATATATATCTGATGACTGGCACGCTCCAACAGGACTGCGGCAGCTGGGTCCCATAGAAATGTAATAACCTATATAACTGGGCCGATAATTGACCGCCCGCATAGATAGAGAGCAAATGTCAACAAAGGTAGAAATTTCTAATTCAGTGTTAAATCCCTGGTAAGCGTCAACATATACAATTAATCATCATTTTTAATTTTGAAACCCAAATTGCATAAATTTGTATATGCTTTGCAAATATCAAGTATAATATGTTTTTACTATAAAAAAAAAATGACCTTGATCCAGCAGCAAGGGATTTAATTTGTACATCAGAGATTGTTGCACAACTTCTTTTAAAAACTAGTTAGTAATAAGACGAAGGGAAAAGCGGTAGTAAGACGAAGGAAACAACGTCAATCCGGTAAAAAGAACGACAATCAGGCAATATGACGAAGGGAAAAACGACAATCAGGTAAAAACGGCAATCCAGTAATAAGACGAAAGGAAAAACGACAATCCGATAATAAAACGAAGGGAAAAAGGGCGATGAAAAGACGAAGGGAAAACGACAATCCGGTAAAAAACGACAATCCGGCAATAAGAAGAGGGGAAAATACGACAATCCGGTAGCGAATAAATAACAAGACTCCACTGGCGTGATGGGAGGGGTGTTAGCCGTGGAAAAACACAAGTTGGCTGTGTACTGAAGTCAGGGGCCAAGTATATCGACAAAACCGTAATGAAGTTTTGTCTGTAGACGCTGATATAAAAGACTTAAACCATCGATTGCAGAGATCAATGCCACTAACATCGGTCTCCCACTTCATTAACGCAACCGTTTTAAATTCCTGTGGTCGTTTTCCTACAGAGATTTGAATTGTTAAGTTGTAAACCCGAGGAGGCGCTGATCTTTATTGAGCAAGTTTTTTTTTTTTTATAAACACCATACAGACAGACAGACAGGATAGATAGATAGATAGATAGATAGATAGATAGATAGATAGATAGATAGATAGATAGATAGATAGATAGATAGTTCTAGCGATGAGTTTTAAGTTTTTCTATATACATTTATTATATAAAGCTTCTATACTCAAAGTTACTCTCTACATATATGGAATTAAATTTATCTGAACATGTTCGTTGTCAAAAAGCACTTTATATATCTTAAAGCAATAAAAAGTAAGTAATCAGACTTACAAAATATGCAGATTCCTTGCATAAGGTACGAAGAACCACTTTATGGCATCAGACTCAAATTTGATTCAACCTCACAATTGTATGCTCATAGAAAACGCTCAAAGCACGCCGGACGTTTGTTAGTCTCTAGATCTGAGACGCCGGGCCCCGTACAGTCTTTGAGAAGGACCGGTTACTGCAGAATAGTGTTGTTGGTCAAGGCAAAGATTGGACACTACTTCTGTTCATGAGGGATTCTCTATAGAACTTCAAAGACAGTTTGTGTATGCAGTTTGAAATTGACGCAAGATTCCTACGCAAATGACTATTAATTCCATTCACAGATTTGTCAATAAGGTTCATCAATATTTGCTCCCATTGAGCACCGTTTAATTCTAAATGTTTACCTTCATTTTTACACATAAACAATGAGCCAATGTTTAGTCTTGGATAACAGCCAAAAAGCTATGTTCAATTAAAATTATTGTGTCTTGCGGGGACTAATAGAATAACGCCTTTGGTACACCCTAATTATTTAAATGATGTATGGGCCAAAAAACTTCTACATGTATATGTGTTTTTGTTTAAAGTTTGTTAACACAAAGAGTCAAGTTACGGGTTGTCTCTTTAAAATGTCCATCTTCATATTAAGACTACCTATGTCGAAATAAAGTACAAAATATTGATTCGTATGGAACGCCATCGCTGCCTTATAGCATAAAACTATAGATACATTATGTCAAATTATCATTACTCTATGTCAAAGTCCATTACGTGGTGTGAATATATCTTTACATTTGGTCAAATCGTTATTACGTGATGTCAAACGCACGTTAGGTGAAGTTAACTTGTCTTTACATGATGTCAACTTTTTACGTTGTGATGTAAAATCATCCTTACGTTATGCCAACATTGTACAACCAAAGGTCAATACATCATGACATTATTTCGACACTGTATTACATGGGGCAAATGTATCCTTACATTATGTCAACATTTTATTACATGCTATCAATATATCCTTACATTATATCAACACTGCAGTACATATTGCGATTCCATCCCTACATTTTATCAACACTTTATTACATGGTGTAAATATATCATTTTATTATGTCAACACTTTATAACTTGATGTCATAAGTTTATTACGTTATGTCTAAACTGAATAACGTGATGTGAACAAGTCTTCGCTGTCGGTCAGTTCTCTGTTCCATGATGTACACGCTCCACTACTTTAAGTTGAAACATCATTTTGTTATGCGAACACGGATACCCTCTGCCTTCATATATACATAGAAACGGTAAGCTTACCCAAATGTATCCATGGGCTATTGAAACTTTGTGGAACAGAACGGAACCAGGAAAGGGTAATCAAATGGGAAAATAGAATTTTTCAAAAAAATGAGCAATTTTGTTTTTATTCATTACATTTCAAAGTAAGATTGATCTTTAATTTTATTGTTTAAATTCGTTATTTAAAGAAAAATATACGTATATATAATACTACTGTAAAATTAACAGATTACAAGTTTTTCACGGCAGAACTTACTAACTAGTTTAAGCTAGCAAATGAATATTCTTTATTAGTTAGAGCTTTAAAACAAACGAAACACATTTCCAAGCATAACATTTTTAAAATTACAATGTCAGCAGTACTAGTACTTGACTTATTTTTAAGATTCAGGTTTCGTTCCGTTCCGCAAACTACCATTACCCGTGTGGATATTGGTATTCAACGGAACAGATTGGAATGGGCGTATATTTCCTTTTTTGTCTATTTTCACGCCAATTCTATACTTACGACGAAAATATATGTAACATGATCATACATGTAATTGTTTACAAAAAACCACTCATGCTGTCGAATTATTTCATTTAATTAAAAATTAGTAAGTTTGGTGTATGAGGAAAACGCTGAAGACAGTGCCAATTCTACTAATAGTGGTTTGCCTTTCTTTATAATAAATTCTAAAATCGGCGAATACATTTCCCCTCTCTTATTTGTGTACGTTTTATTATGACATATTTCTGATTTATACCCTCTGTCCGAAAAATTATATAAAACAAACATTTCATAAAAAAAACCCAATACCATCTATATGAAGATGGAGAAGGCCTTTAAAAGGGTTAAAGATGTATTGTAATTCATTAATATTTGTAGGTTTTATTTCATAATAAGTTATCAAGTGCCATCTTGGATGGAAGAGTAGGAACGTAGCGTACCCCCTCCACAAACACAATTCCCACCCCCTCTGCAATAAGAAAAAGATCATTTTCACAGCATAATAATTTTGTAGTAGAACGGCCATACCCAGTTAGGGTCAATGTCCTTAATTAAGGATAGCAATAGCAACGTTTATTTTTAACTACTAAATACTTTATTTTAACTACTAAATACTTTGAGACTAAATTTTAGAAAATTAAATATGCACTGGGTGACTGTCTGCGTCACGACATACAGGATTTGCAAGGATAAAGAACTCTGATTGCTAAATGACTGAGTGTGTAGTACGAACTTTATGTGCATAGGCGTCGGAACCGGGGGGGGGAGGGGGGGGGGGCTAGGGGGGCTTAGCCCCCCCCCCCCCCACCACACTTTTTTTTGCAAAGTTAGACCTAACCATTAGGCACATAGCATCATAGAGGGTTAAACCCAACCCCCCCCCCCCCCCCCCGGCACTTTTCTCGCCGGAAATGAAATTGTTCCTAAAGAACTATAATGATGAGAGTCAAATTTGGCCCCCATAATTCAACATTTTTAAAAGTGTTTCGGGTACAATAAAATGTTATGTTATAATTTAGAACAGTTTATATAAAATATATTTTTCACATATTTGTTTGATTCATTTGCACTCACTTGCAGTATATGACGTCAGAAGTGACGCTATTTCTATAATTCAATCAAAATCAGTCGAAAATTGACATTTTTCTCATCTTTTTACGAACGGGAAATATAGAGCGCATGCTTGAACCAGGACAAATTTTTTGACACTTATTAGACTTGGCTAGATACATCTCTGATTAAAATATTTTGTTGGTTCAAGCATGCGCTCTGTTTCCTGAAAGAAAAACTGCTTGAAAACAAGCTTTTTTATGCTAAAATGCAAAAATGGCGGGAAAAGGTTGTCTTTACAATGCCGTATTTGTAAATTGTGGGCACTTTAATCAAAACGAACAGTAAGTTAAAACATCACATATATATCTGTACAAAGAAAACAGAGAATTACAGTAAAATAATTTTAGGCCCATACCATATATAGTCCTTTACCTTGAAAGATTGAGAAGTTGGAAGTAATAGGAATACTAGCCTATTTAAATCACTGCTTCTTACTAGTATCTACTGTTGGGGTTTTTCTGGGTCCATTTTGGATAAATCGGCGTATCGTTTCTATGTATTTGTTATGTTGTAAATTTTGAATTTAAAACATTACAAATATATAAAGGCCATGGATTTCGTGTTTGTATACCGGAATGATGTTTCGACTTAAAGTAAATGGAGCGTATACATGACGGAATAGAGAATTGGCCTAATGTAAAGACCTATTCACATCACGTAATGAAGTTTAGACAAAAAGTCAAGACATTTTCGTATCAAGTAATGTACTTTTGACATTAAATGATACAGTGTTGACATAATGAAAGGATGTGTTAACACCATGTATTAAGGTGTTGATCAAATGCAAAAATATATTGATAACATGTTATAAAATGTTGACATAATGTAAAGATAGAATAGCGATACGTAATGCAGTGTTGATATAATGTAAGGATATATTGATAGCATGTAATAAATTGTTGACATAATGTAAGGATACATTTGCCCCATGTAATGCAGTGTCGAAATAATGTAATGATGTATTGACCTTTGGTTGTACAATGTTGGCATAACGTACGGATGATTTTACATCACAACGTAAAAAGCTGACATCATGTAAAGACATGTTAACTTCACCTAACGTGCGTTTGACATCACGTAATAACGATTTGACCAAATGTAAAGATATATTCACACCACGTAATGGACTTTGACATAAAGTAATGATAATTTGACATAATGTACCTATAGTTTTATGCTATAAGGCAGCGATGGCGTTCCATAGATTCGCCGCGAATTGCGACGATTCAACAGTATTGTTAAACGAGCATGATGCAGTGTTTACATGTCAGCATTGTCAACAGGTGTACCTGATACTCTTTAAACGAGTATATATATTTAGAATTGTCTGTGTCCTTGTCTAGGATAACACTACGAATCAAATTTGTAACGTATAGCCCAATACATTTCATCAATGACGTAAATTACGGGTATTTGAAGCCGAATCTGGCAATACTTCTCTTTCAGAGAATTCAGATACCGTAATGAATGAAATCCGTGTAAGTAGATGATATTCAAATAGTTGTAAAGAAATAATCCTAATCAATGTCAATTTTTTTAAATGATAAATACACTGAGAATAAAATGATTCATGCTTAATTATTCGAACAGAATTAATAATTAAACGGTAGTAGTTTTTGATGAAATACTCTTTTATTTGTTTATTGTTTCATTCTTTATTATTTCTAATTTCATTTTATTAACAAACTCATGTTATCAAAATTTGAATACTATTTTACAAACTCATATTATCAAAATTTAAATATTATTTTGAGAAAGAAGTTTGAAGGACTCTGGAAGCGAATAGATTTTGAAGTTCCACTGAAAACGGTTTTTGCATGCCATGAAAAACTTTGTCAAAATGTTCTTGTGGATCTTTCAAAGTTCCAAAACAACTTTCAAGGGCATAAGACTGTATTTCAAACTCAACAACAACATTTCGTCCCCTTACATAATTGTGACTCGTTCTATTTATATATGCAGGGTACAGCATATCCAATGCTGTCGACGCAGTCTAGAAGCTGTGAAATCATATTCTCTTTGCAATATTTTTGTTTACAGTAGATGACCCAAAGCGACTTGTTTTCCAATCTCCTTCTAATAAGGAAAACAAACTTTCTAAATACAGTTTCTGCTCAAGATAAGATTTTGTAGTTACTTTATCCTACTGCTTATGTCAGAAATTGTAATTAGTATTGCGTTCTACGTAACTTTATCTTGCATATCAAGACTTTGCTGATGGTAAAAATCATCAGCAGGTAATGATGATATCACACTGCGCACAACATTAAGTTCAGTCTCTGTTTCTTTCCATTTGATCAAAAAATTTCTTCGTGATCCATCTTTGTCATCAACTCTTCCAAATCCAACAGCAGGTCTAGCAAGTTCCTTCCTATCAAAAGACAATTTAACATCCTTGGACTGGTGTGTTTTTGGTAATGCATCAAGGGTTAAGGCCAAAATTCCTTTTTCTGTAGAGTCGTCTATGTAAGGGCAAAGTTAATTTTACATTCTATTGTGCTTATTCTAACATTTCCCAATTCCTCTAGATCTCCTTTATATCTACGAAAAAAATACCCCTTTTACCTTGGAGAGTTTTTGAACTGTCAACCAAATTGCCATACTGCATTGAAGATACTTGGGGTTTGAAAAGAAAAAAGGCAACATTGAACAACAAATGAAGTGTTATGTTGTCAATAAAATGGTCTTAACAAATGCACTTAACAACCGCGATAAAATCCTAAACAGTGTTGTTTTCTTGCAAAATAGGGGTAACTTCTGATATGAGTTCACGTAGTTCATGCGTGTCTCTCTGACAACTCTGAGAAAAATAATTTCTATCTGTAATTTGATCCAATTCATGTTATTTTCCTCCGATGATCATTTGAAAAAAAAATATTTTGCTCGAATATGTATATACCATTTAAATTTTTTTTTACTATTTGATATTACATTACTAATCAAGATACCAAAGCGTAAGCTTTTGTATAGTAGTGTTCCTACACTTACATATTTTGTCTCATTGTATTATAAATTTAACATTTTTTTCATTTTTCAAGGTATGAGAAGGTACTTTGTTCGGATTTGATGAACTACAACCGCAGGAAAGAGAATACCATATGTAGTTCTCATCTGAAAAAAAAAACTTAATTAATTTGTATATTAGTGTTACGTGTATTTTACTGATGGTATGCATATCCATAAATTCTTATTTGTGTTATGATACGTGCGCTTGTTTGAAACATATTCTCTAGGTTCAGTGAAACGTATTTAAAATTAAAAGTTGAGATTTTGATAGACGTTCGGCATATAACAAATACATGTAAGTCTCAATTTGTTAAAGCCAAATTTGGCAAGAATTTTACCTTTGAAGCCCTTTAAAGTCAACATCACTGACCTCCATGTTTTATTATGCAAAATTACATTGAATACATATATTGATTACATATAGAGTCAAACTGCCTTATTTTTTTTTTTAGAATTTTCATTTTTCAGAGAGCTTTTATTTTGAATCAAATTGTAGTTATTTCAAGTGTAAAATGGTCACGAAAAAAATTATGCAGCTTTATACAAAATGTTTTCTTATTCTCTCTATTCAATCTGATTATTGTTTATACCTTAAAACAATATTTGATGTAATAATTTTATTTCGATTAATTAAAAATATTGGCAACAAATGCCAATCGGATTGAAATTGCACTTTAGGTGCAAAACTGTTAAATTAAATGCACCATAACTAAGAGGTATGAACGCTGACCCCTCCTTTTTATGTCTTTTTGAAGAATGTTTTGTCTCCATATTTCAGTAATTTACTTCTTGAGAAATCATTGATACAATGTTACCAATTTTGAGGAATAAGATTCCTTAATGAATAAAGATAGATCCATGAGTTACAGAGTAAATTAACCAACTTCATTGTCAAGGCAAGAGGCTACCGAATATTTTGAAGTCTTAATTAAGGTTAAACTTAGCATTTAAAAATTGAATATTTGTATATGCTTGTATGACACGCAACATTCACAAAAATGAGTTAAACAAAGTTTCACAGTCGATATTCCTGGTTGATTGGTTGGACAAAAAACTATTAATACTTAACGACGGTAATCTATATTTCACATCTGAAAACCATATATAGTCAACGTGACCATCTATAATCTTGAAGAAATGTAAATCTATCATTAACACTGAAAGCAACTATTTGCAATTACACAAAAAAGATTATCTGATTAATATAGTTTCACGATTGTGAAACTATAATGAACAACTCATAACTATAGTTAACGAATCTAAATAATAGTTTACAGATATGAATATATATTTATCAGCAAAATCTATTGTTTACGTTATCTAACAAGAGGCCAATTGTCCTTAACGGTCACCTGAGTAGCACATAACCCATACACAAACTTGTCGAGGAGTCTCATATATGCATTTAATTAATTAGGTTTCATTCTGGAGTAGAAAAATTATAAATTTGTAATGACGACCACCTCCCTGCCTGAAAACTTTCAAAAAGAACTATGTAACCTATACTTTTGGCGAAAAACTTAAAGATCTGGTTACAATATCATGAATCATGACCCCTAACAAAGGGGTCAAGAATTTCGCAATTTTGGTAGAGGGCCTCATATTCAGGCATTTAGTTTTTAACAAATATATATAGGAGTAGAGAAGAAGATTTTCTAAGATTTAATAGGGCCCCACCCTAGAGCCTGAACCCCTGATACATGGGCCATGAATTTCACAATTTTTGAAGAGGGATTCATGGACATCATAACTATGCAACCAGTTTTTTTCCACACATATGTGAAGAAGATTTTTGAAAATTTGGCTTTTTTTTTTAATATTTAGCCCCACATGTGGCGCCCCAGAGGTGGAAGAGCCATGAATTTCACAATTTAGATTCCTCTTACCATAGAGATGCCTCACACCAAAAATGGTAACAATCAGCCTTGTAGTTTTAAAAAGAAGTTGAAAATGTAAATTGTTAACGAACGACGACGGACGAAAACGGATAGCAATAGGTCACCTGAGTTTACTCAGGTGACCTAAAAATAGAAAAACTTAGGTTACATATAACTAAAGCTTACAACCGTTAAATATGGTTTTACAAATAAAAACTAGAGTTAACGAATTACAGTTTGTTAACTATAGTTAACAGTTGATAAACCTAGTTCATCATCTGTGAAGCTATAGTTAACGTCGTTGATCTATATTTCACATCTGTAGACCAAAGTTAGACCATCTAGGTTTCATAAGTGTATACCATAATTATCACTCAATTGGCGATTGCAAAACATAGTTCATCTGATAAATATAGTTTCGCGATTTGTAAAACTAATACCAACACTTAATTATAATTCACAAATGTAAAATATAGTTTACAAATGTGAATCCATATTTATTAGCAAAATATATCGTTAATGTTTATTTACATTGTATAGACAGAAAACTTAAATTTGTATTTGTAAACTATAGTTTATAACCGTAAAATATGGTTTTACAGATAAAAAAACACAGTTAAACAATTATTACTATAGTTTGCGATTCGTTCCCTATAGTTAACAATATAAAATCAAAGTACTGAAGTACTGACGGGAGTTGATTTTATCGATTATTATTCATTTTAAAATCAACGGCATGTTACTTTGCTTGGCAAGTAGTTTATAACCTGTCTTTGAATTATGCACATTTTTATAATATGAATTCTCGGACTTTTCCGACAAGAATTTTAAGAAAACCCCATATGATTCGTGTTGTGCAATGATTAAAGATAGAATTGATTCCATCAAACTGTGTATTAGTAATCGAAATATTAAAAAAAATTGTATGGATCCAAGCAATAATGAACTCTAGTCTCGTTCAACCAGATGCTCGACTGTCTCCGTTAATCTCCTGTGTACACCAGGTCACGTGATAGCTTGATGACGCGACCTCTAAATATAGAATGACTCTCTGCTTGTCGGAGATTTACGGAGAGAGCCGATGGTTGAACAAAACTTTATTGAACTCTGGCGTATGAATACATACGACTGTAAAATATATCTAAATTGTTCGTACACATCTGACTATTTTCAAGGAATTCATAAATAAGTTTCTTAAAAACCAATGCTTCAAGATATATTACATCGAATTTATCGATTATTTTCAAGAACTAAGATAAATCTTGTCAGCGGTGATGATTTGTCCTTAGGTCCAAACACTGTTTCACTTTCGGTTTGCCAGAATAACTGCAGAGGAGAATTGATTAAAATCAACTCCCAAAAATAGCAGTTTATGAATTTGAGCTCCCCCCTTCCCCAGTTCGTTTAAGTAGGCATAGGCTTACATGTTGTAATCAGTCGAATTATGAAAATATTACAGGTATCTTACCTGTCAGGTTTTAAGTTTATAACACACGTGATGATTCCTTTTAAAATAAGAAGACTTATCGTGTTACCAATCAACAGGGCATTGTAAGTAATCACCTTGTTCCCTTGTCTGGCAAAGACAGAATGCAGAGTAGTAAAAGCTAGACGCAGTGAGATTCAAAATGTAATCACCATTTTATAGATTTCAAAATCTACATATATTTTTAACAGTGAAAAGTATTTCCAAACTTTTTATAAAGGAAAAAATAATTTTATGAAAACCTACAAGTTTAAACTCATTACTTGCAGATCAAAAACTGAGCTATACAACTCGAACGACTGCAAGAAGCCGTTAGACAACATGAAGTCGAAAGGAAACATGAAATAAAAGTATACTTCGATATTATTGTTTTGAAAGACAGTATAATGAATTTGTCCAATTCATCCTTAAGTTCTGTATTTCATTTTTAAAGATATTAAATTACTGTGCTTCCGTTTTTATCATGTGTTAACTTTACTAATATCAACAGAAAGTCATGGCTCAATTGTAACTTTATTTACTGGCTGTTTTCAAAGGTTCGAGAGTTGAACAGATCAAGGTGGTATGGGACATCTGTTGATATTTATGTGGATTAAAGTACATTATAATTAGAATAGAATTTTCAAATTTTGCAATATTTAACCAAAAAATCCGTTTTAAAAATTTTTGAAAATGTAAAACTTATAAAAACTCTAGCGGGATTCGAACTCATGATTTACAGATTCGTTGTGAACCCTCTAACCCACTGCGCTACGCTGTAAGCTGAAAATTTTGGGAAAGAAACTATAAATAGAATTATTCTTGATAATATTGTTTATTTCGATAAATAATCCGTCATAAATAATACGTCATAACATGGAGGTGTCCCATACAACCATACTAATTCACGTCCAGAAATGTGTTGATGAAATAATCTCACCGCGAAGGAAGTCATAAGTAAGAGCAGTTTTTATTTTTATACCCCCGCTCCGAAGGAGAAGAAGTATACTGTTTTACCCTTGTGTGTCTGTCTGTCTGTCCATCTGTCCTTTTGTCTGTCTGTCCATCTGTTACAAAAGTTTCTCTCGCATTTTTCTCAGCAATATTTATCGCAGATGCTTGAAATTTTAACACACTATTTGTTTAGACATGCCATGTCGTTGGATATATTTTTGTACCAATCAAATGCCAACTTCCTGTTAAATGTCGACTTTGCTTATTTTGCGTATTCACATCAGAGCGGGGGTATCACTAGTGAGCATTGGCTCACATATATCTTGTTTCTTTTTTTTATCATTTCTATTAGTTTATAGGTTTGGCCATCAAGAGTACTTTATAGTATTCAGTTTGGAGATACTAGTGGTTCAGTTAATAAATAAATATATCTTTACATAATGAATTTCTTCTTTATGCTGAAATATTAAAAAATCTCAGGATTATTATGGATTATACAAATGTTGCTATTGATTATGAAGATATCGACGGACTGCACAGATAATCGGGATTTGTTTGGATATGCTCATCTCAGCCAAAGATGAAAATGATGACGGGTTGTCTGACCTTGACATTTGCGCTGAAGTTGACACCATTCTCTTTGCAGGTAAAACCACTTTTTGTGTCTCTAAGGGCATAGTTCAAAGGAATGTCCGCTGATTTTTTTTTTGCCAATCGCATCTATCTGTCTATAAACTTAACCTTCTTGTCAGCCATTAACTACATAATCAGACATGTTCAGCGAAGTGAAAGGTCAAGGTCAGCGGTCGATGTCAGAAAGGTTTATTAATAAAGGTCGAATTTAAAAATTGCCTCAATAGACTAAGTATTATATCGTGGGGAACGGAATAAGGAATGTGTATGCATACAATAGTTTGTAAGTTTGTTTTCTACGTATAAAAACATTATGATTTTTTAAAATTGTCTTTTAAGTCACGACACGACTTCTTTATCAATACAGTGGGTCATCTACTGTCTCGCCAAATATCAAGAGGAGCAAACCTTTGTGTATGAAGAGGTTATAAAAGTCCTAAATGATCACAAATAAATAAGAAAATAATATAATTACTCGGGCATTTTTGAGACAAGCTACTTAATTTTTTACGGAACAAACAGGACAGGGAAGCAAATTGTGTTAGATTTGATAGGGCAGACATGCATTGTGAATGGACTAGGCCTGCACACTAAAGGTCGGTGAAATTGCGTTTGCGATTTTAACCTGGATTTGTAGGAAAAGTTAGACATGAACTATAACTGAGTTTTTGCTACTTTGACTAACTGCAAATGTTGAATCCACAGGTGCTTGAGGACAAGACCCCCTCAACTCCATCCCCTACTCTCAAGTGTATAGACCCCCACATCTTCGCCAGCCAAAGGTTTTCGGTCCACTTTGCTCCCCATAAACCCTTGGGCTTATGGGGAGCAAAGAGGACCGAAAACCACTTTGCTCCCCATAAACCCTTGGGCTTATGGGGAGCAACGAGGACCGAAAACCATCGGCTAGCAAAAATGAGACCCCCAGGATTTTTTCTGTAAATTATCTTTTTATGGCATTTCTATAATCTAATGTATACATTCATTGCACAATATTACTTCAAACAAACATTTTTTTTTAAAAAATCGTGTAATATATAAAGGGACTATGTTTTTTTTCTCAAAATGTTTATTTTAAGTCTGTACCTGTGGTAGAATCTTAGGGATCGGTGAGACTTTGTTACGATTCACATGATCTTTCGTGAATCCTAAGCCATAATCGTATTCCTCGTTCCTGGTTTAATATTGTGAATAAAATGAAGGAAGAAAATTTCGTATTAAAAAAAATAAATGTTTTAACCGAGCTTATGTCTATAAGCGATGATGTGTTTTTCAACATTACGATTATTCATGCGCTATTTTGACCTTTTGACCAAGTCTTGCTGTTATGCAGGTGTATTTTTATTTATTTAGAAACATCCTGATACATGAACTACATAAAACTCCACTGAAATATAAACATTAGAAGTATTAGTAATAGACGACCTTTTAATGCGGATACCAACACTTTAAAACTTGTCAACACTTTTCTCTTATCGTGTTGGGTGCACTTTGTAGGGCAAGCTGTATAACCCTAGGTTATTGCAAGCCATTTCAGATTATGTGAAGTGCATTTCCAACGGATTGTGTATATTTTATTGATTTTGTTAAATGGAGTTGTGTTTTGACGAATGCTTACCTGAGCATGTTTCGTAACAACTTAGTTGATGAGTCCAATATCAGAAATTCATATCAAAAATATGTACATAAAATTCAAAAACACAACTAAAATCATTATTAATGATGTTTCATTCTCCCCATATTATTTTCATAACCTTAGGTCTCGATCAATCAGTACATCTTATTAAGTGGATGATACGTCGTATACTGTGGTGAATGTTAATAGGCGCCCAATGGTCTCACAACTCCTGTAGGTAATAAATATATGGGGTTTTTTTTCAAAATGTGTCGATGCTAATGGATAAAAAAGGCTGTAAAACAAGTAAACTAAAGTAAATAAACTACGCCTTCTGCATAAAGAAAGTGGGGGAATAAGCCGAGGTATAAAACCACTTCTGTCCATTTGAAAAACTGACCGATAATTCTTTTTCTTACAAATATCTCTTTTGTTACATTTATTAAACATATGTTATAATTATTTGTATTCAGTATTGCCAAAAACCTTCAGAAATTGACTTCAAATTTGTGTATCAAAATATGTATATGCTATATATATATAATTGAGCAACAAAATGCTAATGAAATCGGATGTTCAGGATGTTTTTTAAGTGGGTTATTATACCTTTTTTTAAAGAACGTATACTTAAGATACAGAGCTCACAGTTCTTTGTCGTTCAAACAAGGCTTGTGTCCTGTTTTTGTTTACAAAGGTTATATACCAGTTAAAAATCATTTTTCAAGATGATTTGTCTACCTTCTTATTCATTTTAACCATAAATAAACAGTTTTAAACGATTTAACTCATTCATTTTAGGTCGAAAACTGAAATTTTCACTTCAACATATAAACAAAAGCTTTGTTTACATAACAAAGAATTGTAACGGCTTTGCAACTCGTTATAACTAAACGAAAGTTCCTCAAATTTTGGTTCTTTTTTAAAAATGCCCTACTGAAGCATTGTAAAGATTAACATCGGAAAAATTAATTTTCGTGACCATGCCCCTTTGAGGGGATACAAGATATGGACTTTAAGACAAAATATTGGTATTCTTTATTCTATGTACATGCACTTATTAACTTCTCTCGAGATGTTTAAGCACAGGAACAAAAATGTTTGAAGTTAAAAATACACATATTATACTACAATGTAAATGCGTGATTGTCATTTGAAACATACCAATGATAGGGTTGTGGCCACTTAATTGTGGGCATATACCTTGGCTTACTCCCCCAGGTTCTTCTAACAGTTCAGGCAGGAGATAAAGAAAGTGTGAGTCTGTGTGTGTGAGTGTACCAGCACACACCGATTACGGCGATCCACCGATACCGCGCCGTTAATAATCAGCTGTTTACTTAATCTGTGGTTTTCGCTCTGCCATGTTGGTCCAGGTAATCGTATCGATAGTATCTGTGTATATCATAACTTGGCTGATTCAGTATGGACTACAGTACCGAAAATGGCTCCAGCTGACCTCCAAGATCAACCCCATCGGAAAGATCCATCCAATATGGGGACACTTTGCACTGGTGAGTGTTGACTATCGCTTGTCAATTTATCGTGCAGGCCATTATTTTCCCGAATGTCAAAGCCAGCGCCCTACTTTTGTTTGTTAGTATTATGTATGTGTATACTAGTATGTAATAGTATTAGGACTTTTAAAAATGTTGCGAAACCCGGGACCTCAAGCTGTGTTAACACTATTCTCTTTTGAGAAGTGGACAGGCATAGCCTACATCCATGTAGGCTATGCCTGTCCAGTTCTCAAAAGAGAATATGTTAACACGTATATCCGAGAAACTAATGCATGCTGGTGAAAGAATTTGAATAAATGCAAAATGCAGAATATTTGCCAAAGGAGAGATAACCTTTTACATAAATGGGACATAAATATAAGATAACTACGAATACCCAAACGAGAAATAAAATCCACTCGTCGGTTATTTCACGACGGATGCTATATTATAATAGTACGAATGTGTATATGTCCAGTCAGGCTGAAAATTTCCGGCTTAAATCAGCAAGTACTGGGTCACAACCTGGGACAAAAACTAAGCTGCGTCCTTGACCTTCCTTTAATATTGTCCTGTCAATTTCATATAGCGCATATGAACACCGCGTTTGACAGTGGGTAAATATTGGATATGCAGGTGTCATTAAAGTATTAAATTTTACTATATATTCTTACCAAAATTGCACAATTTTAGACACAGATTAAAAAGTTCAAAACGAACTTCTGGGAAAAAATCTTCTTAACATGTTTTTTTACAATGTAGTAGCAAAAAAACACACGTGCATCCAGCAAGGCATGAAAATTTGTAAAGTCTAAGTTGCACATATGCCTGAAAATCAAGCTCGGCCTTTTCAACCCCCTCCGGAAACAACAGGCATCAAAAATTCAAATGACCTCGCATTGTTACAAAATTTGGATAGTCAAACATCTTACACATTGGTTTTCATCTCATAAAAAATCAGCCCCTGTCCCGTGCGGAAACGTCCTAAATTCAGAGGTGACTTCGGGAATTATTTTGCCTCAGCCATCTTTTTAGCTCACCTGAGCTGAAAGCTCAAGTGAGCTATTCTGATCACATTTTGTCTGTCGTCCGTCTGTCCGTCTGTCCGTCCGTCTGTCCGTCCGTCTGTCCGTAAACTTTTCACATTTTCAACATCTTCTCAAGAACTACTCGGCCAATTTCAACCAAACTTGGCACAAATCATCCTTAGGCAAAGGGGATTCAAAGTTGTGAAAATTAAGGGCCACACCCGTTTTCAAGGGGAGATAATTAGAAATTAATGAAAAATTTCGAGAAATTTTCAAAAATCTTCTTCTCAAGAACCAGAAAGCCAGGAAAGCTGAAACTTGTGTGGAAGTATCCTCAGGTAGTGTAGATTCAAAGTTGGGAAATTCATGACCCCCGGGGGTAGGGTGGGGCCACAATGGGGGTCGAAGTTTTACATAGGAATATATAGAGTAAATCTTTAAAAATCTTCTTCTCAGAAACTAAACAGCCAGGAAAGCTGAAACTTGTGTGGAAGCATCCTCAGGTAGTGTAGATTCAAAGTTGTGAAAATTATGATCCCCGGGGGTAGGGTGGGGCCACAATGGGGGGGTCGAAGTTTTACATATGAATATATAGAGTAAATCTTTAAAAATCTTCTTCTCAGAAACTAATCAGCCAGGAAAGCTGAAACTTGTGTGGAAGCATCCTCAGGTAGTGTAGATTCAAAGTTGTGAAAATCATAACCCCTGGTGTTAGGTTGGGGCTACAATGGGGGGTCGAAGTTTTACATAGGAATATATAGAGTAAATCTTTAAAAATCTTCTTCTCAGAAACTAATCAGCCAGGAAAGCTGAAACTTGTGTGGAAGCATCCTCAGGTAGTGTAGATTCAAAGTTGTGAAAATCATGACCCCCGGGGGTAGGGTGGGGCCACAATGGGGGGGTCGAAGTTTTACATGGGAATATATAGAGTAAATCTTTAAAAATCTTCTTCTCAGAAACTAAACAGCCAGGAAAGCTGAAACTTGTGTGGAAGCATCCTCAGGTAGTGTAGATTCAAAGTTGTGAAAATCGGACCCCTGGGGTTAGGTTGGGGCACAATGGGGGGTCGAAGTTTTACATAGGAATATATAGAGTAAATCTTTAAAAATCTTCTTCTCAGAAACTAAACAGCCAGGAAAGCTGAAACTTGTGTGGAAGCATCCTCAGGTAGTGTAGATTCAAAGTTGTGAAAATCATGACCCCTGGGGTTAGGTTGGGCCCACAATGGGGGGTCAAAGTTTTACATAGGAATATATAGAGTAAATCTTTAAAAATCTTCTTCTCAGTAACTAATCAGCCAGGAATGCTGAAACTTGTGTGGAAGCATCCTCAGGTAGTGTAGATTCAAAGTTGTGAAAATCATGATCCCTGGGGGTAGGGTGAGGCCACATTGGGGGGGGGTGTTAAAATTTTACATAGGAATATATAGAGTAAATCTTTAAAAATCTTCTTCTCAGAAACTAATCAGCCAGGAAAGCTGAAACTTGTGGGAAGTATCCTCAGGTAGTGTAGATTCAAAGTTGTGAAAATCATGACCCCTGGGGGTAGGGTGAGGCCACATGGGGGGGGGGGTGTTAAAGTTTTACATTGGAATAAAGAGTAAATCTTTAAAAATCTTCTTCTCAGAAACTAATCAGCAAGATGATTCTTTTTAATTGTTAAGACTTTGGCTCCAGGACAATTCTTCGGCCTCACAAGAAGGTTCAGAGTTTGATGTAGCTAAATATCCCATATATAAACAATTGTAAAGGATCTTTTTGAGAACTGCAATACTCAACATGTGATATGACTATAAAATTGAAGCAGGCAGCTATTTTTTCATTAGAATCTTTTTGTATTACTGTTTTGGGTTATTGCCCTTGATTTATTGATTATTTTAATTAATGCATCCACTGTTAACCAATCAATGTGATGATTATTTTTATACAATAATAAATATTCAATGTATATAAGTTGTTCTGCATAAGTAGTTTTGGGTTAGGCTGGATTAGTTTGTTTATTTTTGATTTCCAGTTTTTAGATACTATGAATTATTTTAGGCTGGCACATATATAGAGACAGTGTCTATAGCATTGCAATGAGCGACTGTTTGGGGTTAAACTTGAACAGGTACGGAGAGATTGAGGGTGTTGACATCCCTGCTCTGTCTAGTCTTCGTGTTTTTCTAACCAAAGATTCCGAATGTGTGGTCATATCTGCCCTGTATCGCATTGATACAAGTGTGCGGTCATACCTGCTTGTATTGGTGGTGGTTGCGGCGGAGCCCTAGTGTATGGTCATCCCTGCTGGTGTTCTGGCCTTTCTAGTGCAGTGTGCGGCACTCCCTGCGTTAGGTTGAGCTGTTGGCGCAAGTGTGAGGTCATCCCTGCTTGCGTTATCTCTGCTTGCATTAACGTTGGTACCTGTTGAGTTGCGTAGGTGTGCGGTCATCCCTGCCTGCATAACGTTGAGTCCCTATATATGTGCAGGAGCGGTGATTAAAGTCTGCTCTTGTAAATATTTTCAGCAATCAGGGCTATCCGAGTTCCAAGGGGGAAAAATGGATTTTATTTATACAGGATATACATGTATTAATGTACATTGTCCAGATTGTATTATGACTCCATTAAGTTGACTTTATCATACCTATTGTTCCTCAGGTGAGCGATGTGGCCCATGGGCCTCTTGTTAAAGTGAACCTTCGGTGAAATAATGTCATGACAACTGCACCGTTCCTAGCATTATCTCTCATTCCGCCTCAAAGGTTATCTGTATATGGAATACTCGTAAACTGTTGCACGAACTTCAAGGACTTGCACGGACTAACTTAAGACTTCAAAGGAGACTGCAGTTACCATGGCAAGCTTCAAATATATGGAAAATTGACTGTTCCTTCTTTTTAACGTTTTAATCGACAAAAATAATGATTTACGTACTGTAGATTCCTTAAAAAACACGAGGAATTAATTTCTGCGTAAAATCGCGAGAAGCACCCTTTGCAGATTTTAAAATCTCGCCATTTTTTTTTATAGTTGAGAACTAATAGAAATAATGAGGAAAGTTCAACGTTCGCGATTTTAAATTCTAGCGATTTGATACTAACCAGCGGGATCGCGGAATTAAGTACTCGCGTAATATATGGAATTTACAGTACTTCATGTGACGTCGATAATGAACTTAGTGGATTTGACGCACACCACCTAGCGGCAAAAATTCGTAATATTCTGTAAGGATTCATAATTCAATTTTACTATTCAAATAAATAACTTTTTCGCAATTACAAAATATACAAATAAATAGAACTATACATACGGCAATTAATAAACATCATTTCTCTCGATAATTTTGGTTCCTACGTCAAATTCACAAGTATGAAAATGCACGAGTTTAATGAATATTGATAATGTTTGGGGTTTACAAGCAACATTGGTGTGGTAATTTATACTTTTTATACAGCCTACTATCCGTGACATCAAATAATTATTCAAGAATCATCTAGTGGTGGACGAAATAGAACCATTATTACAAGGCCTTGGACTTTCCGTAGGACGTAGCTATCACTTCTTGCGTCAAAACATGTTAAAAATGATGCTGGATTCAAGTGAAATATGCACCGATTGCGTAGTCTTAGCTCAGAAGCCAGACAAATCGTGTTAATTTCAATGAGCTTTCACTGAGTGGGCAGCAATGAAATAGACAGGCATACGTCATATTGCTGTTTGACACAACTACCCAAAGTCCAAGCTCCTGTTATAATGGTTCTTTTGTACAATTATGAGATTCAATGAATAGTCATGACATGGTTCTTTGTCTATCGTTCATCACTCGCGCATTATCAATTAATATCCCGTGGAAACGTATCTTTCTATATAGATACACCTCCCGCATCCATTCTCTTAAAATGATTATTCAACAAGTTATACCACTGCTTCATGAATCCTGAATATTCCCCCAAGGACTGTTAACCTTGATCGTAGTACTTAATGTTAACAATTACTTTTGTTTGTGACTTCAATCAGTAAAGTTTTTTGGCATGCATACTAAACATCATCTTCGCCAGCCAAGGGTTTTCGGTCCACTTTGCTCCCCATTTATGGGGAGCAAAGTGGACCGAAAACCCTTGGCTAGCGAAGATGACTAAACATATACTATATAAGGATAATGAAACAAATATATTGAAGTTACTTGAAAGGTGTATGTAGGAAGAGTACCCAGGCCGCATGCTGTAAGACGTGATTAATTGTGCATGTCTGGCAAGCGCTGTCAGTTTTAAGTGATTTGGGAAGTCAGCGTATTTTTAAAAGCTGTTAGTTAGGAGTGATGTGCGTGAAAAAGTGCAAAACCATAGTTTGACCGATTTTTTTAAAGTGATTTACGGGGTAATTAGAGGTGTTATAACACATATCATTCCACGATAATATTGATGAATAGTACTAGTTATGTGCATTAAAAATCTATCCTTTGATATAATGCAAACAATAGCCACAATATCATTAAAACTGGTATTATATTATCTTTGAGTTTACTGCAAATTAAAAATAAATAGCAAAATTAAGTCCATCATTATTGTATAAGCAGACCTAGTCGAGATTTTTTTTTCAAATAATAAATTTTTTTTTAGGTAAAAATTTGCTCCTTGTTTTCTACCACGCAGTTCTAAAAATATATTTGTCTTCTGAACTGTGGTCTTTTCACCCTCTTGTAGAATACTGAGCCAAGATAATAGTTTTACCTTTGCTGAAAATTCATATAAATTATGAGAACATTGTCATTTCATGGTATTTGCTGAAAACTGAAGCGTCTCATTTATATCAGTATTTCATCTCCATAATTTTTGAAAATTATTAGAAAAACATATTTGATTACTCTTTTAAAATGCAAATAAAAAAACAAACGACAACCTTGCGAGATTGAGATCACATTACCTAACATATGGGGTTTTAAAGCAGGGGCAAAGATGAAAATGGCGCGCTGTTCAAGAGTGTGTATTGATTACTTTAGCATAAATTAGTATATACATGTATTGTGAATCATTACTTATCGTGATAACTATTGAAATATTTTTTTTCTGTTTTTGTAATATATTTGTTTTGTGCATTCCATGGAGCATAAGAGCACGGGGATGTAAGCTTCTCAATGTACTATCAATTCTGCAGTATTTGGTATTGCATGCAGTCTTCATGTGAACTAAAAAAAAACTTTTATGCAAATGAAGTTTACAATACAAAGATTTGGTCGACATATAATGTTTATATAAAGGAATTGAACTTTTACCTTTTTCATAGTTCGACAACATGCAGGGGTTCTACAAAACTATTTTCGAGCTTCAGGAAAAAACTGGAGCTAGACTATACCATGGCTGGACGATGTTCTTCTACCCGAGCTTCGGCGTTTGTCACCCGGAAACGGCAAAGGTGCTCCTGAAATCCTCCGAACCGAAACCCAAACACACGATGGGAGGATCCTACAGATTCCTGTTACCTTGGTTAGGTGAGGAATCTCTCCAAGGAAATACACAGTTTGATACTGCAAATAGAACATGAGAAAGTAGATATATATTTATATTTACATTCTACTGTGTTTTTCCATTAAATTCCGTGATGTTTAAATGCCTCTAAATGCAACACCTATTCACTGCGTATGAATTTACGAGTAATTTACATAAGTAGTTCTCAAACAGTGATTTCTATGTTATCAGTTAAAAAATGTATTTCATGAATGTTGTCAAAACACCATGTTTTATAATTATTGAACAAAAAAGTTGACTTTATTGTTAAAAGCAACATTTCAAGAGTTATTTATCATGGATTATATTTTCATGCTCGTCGATCTTATCTCAACAGTCTATGTGAAAACCAGTTTAAACCGATTTTACAAAACAGCTGTTCTTGCTGTTACTTATTCACTCCCTCCGTGATCTGCACTTTATATCGATTTATTTAGTAAACAATTGATTTCTTCAGTAAGGGAATGTAAATATAAGCATTAAATGATTTATTTTTGACGTCGTCGTGTCAATAACTGCCGTCAGGTGAGCAGACAAATTATCATAACGCGCTAACGCGCGTTATTCAATTTGTCTGCTCACCTGACGGCAGTTATTGACACGACGACGTCAAAAATAAGTCATTCAATGCTATAATAGCAACACGCGTATTCAGTTCTCCATTATTTGTTCCAGGCGATGGTCTGCTAATATCAGGTGGCAAGAAGTGGGAGAGAAACCGTCGTCTGCTGACACCCGCCTTCCATTTTGACATTCTCAGACCCTACGTACAAATCTATAATGACGTCGCTGAAGTGTTTTTGGTATTGGTCAAATACAGTCAATACTGTTAAAATATTTAACCAAAAGGGATTTTAGAGACCAGCCTAGAACCAATTAAAAAGTGTCCTTCTCTTAAGTCATCACACCTATTTATTCCTTGTTTCATTGATTCAAATGGTGAAAGCAACTAACAAATACATACTTGTGCTTCTCAGGGAAAACTACAGAAATTCTGCAAGTCACGACAAAGCGTGGAAATTGACAAACTGGTGTCCCTGGCAACGCTTGACACCATGTTGAGGTGTTCTCTGTCTTACCACGGTCAGGTGCAGGAGCTGGGGTAAGCCTTAGATCACGGCTAACGTACTCACTGCTTCTATAGTTTCTTTGTATAACTTTGATTCGTTTTTGATGTTTTGTGGCTTACAGAGACAGCAATCCTTACGTTGATGCCGTCCATAGGTTGGTGGATTTAGCCATCAAACGGATGATGTAAGAAAATTAAAAAAATCTTGAAATCAATTATCTTAACAGGGGTCTTCAAATTATACATGAACCATATTTTCATTATGGTAATATCATATGTGAATTCTATTTTCTCCACTGTATTATACTCGTAGTCTCATATCTTTAATGACAAAAAATGTGGTTTTATTCTTATAAATATTTCCACTGTTTTATCATGCATCATATCCGTATCATTTCATCACTGTGATATGAAAAGTTGGTAAAACCAGACGTTAATGCTCTACAAACCCTTTGATTGTAGATCACCGTGGGTGCATCCTGACTTTATATATGGTTTAACGGCCAATGGCAGAGAGAATAAAAGACTGACAAAGTATGTTCACAATTTCGCTGATGAAATTATTCAGTCCAGGAGAACAGCACTTGTAAGAATTTGAGTTCAAACTTTTTATTACACAACTATTTATGACAAATTTCGTTAGACAAACGTTTGCTTTATATTTCGTTTGTTACATATAGAGAGATGATCCAGATATACTGAACAAACGCCGAAAAGATTTCTTGGACATTCTTATCACAGCTAGAGACGAAAACGGCAAAGGTCTGACAGCCGAGGAAATCCGGGCTGAGGTCGATACCTTTCTGTTTGAAGGTCGTTGTTTGATTTCAATTTTATTGAAAAAAAATAAAAATTATTTTATGACAAAATACTACCATACTAACAACAATGCGATCATATTTTTATTGTACAAAAGCAAATATTCTAATAGCTCAAACTCTTTTAATTATTGTCAAAGACATCAATTATCATTGGTTAAGAACTAATCTAATCGAATAGAAATTCGCATTGTTGTTTTAAGTGTTGCTTCATAGTTCCCGTTCACTCTCATATGTGCTGTGATGCAATAACTTGTTCTTAATAAGGATAAATATTAAATTTTTCATTCCGGAGCAACTCTAATTTAGCTTTAGGATGTGAATTTTAGGCCACGACACAACAGCTTCTGCCATTTGCTGGGCCATATACTCTTTAGGGAAATATCAAGATCTGCAAGAAAAAGTTTATCAAGAGCTTATGCAAGTTCTGGGTGATCGTCAAAAGCTACAATGGTACGTAGATATAATAGAATGATATCGGATTCCTATTTACGTTTTTGAACAGTTTGGTTTATCAAGGTACCTGGTATCGTTGTTACAGGGAGGATATGAGTCGGCTGCGATACATGTCGATGTTTCTGCGAGAAGTGATGAGGATGCATGCCCCAGTACCCGCTATAGCTCGTCATCTCACAAAACCCCTCAACATCGAGGGCGTCGAGATTCCCGCCAACTTCACGGTGGACATCGTCGTCCATGCGGTCAATCATCACCCAGATGTCTGGCCTGACCACAAGGTTTGTATCTCATCATCCATATTCATATAATAGTCTAAGTATCTGAATGCTGAAAATATATTTAGGCATGTCAAAATCTTATCATTACGTTAATATTTTTTCAGACATTTTCTTTAAGTGTTAATAAAAATACGTGCGAGAGAAAACTGCACAATCGTTACAAAGGAAGGACTTAGTTTTCTAGAAGTTTAAAATGTTTTTTATTATTATTTTCTATTTAAGGAATTTAAGCCTGAGAGATTTGAAGATGAGGCTAAATTGTCACGTGATCCTTACAGTTATTTTCCTTTCTCTGCAGGATCTAGGTAATGTTTGTGATGAAGGCTATAATGAAAAATATATACAACTACATGTAGTAATAATGCAAGCCAATTCTTTGTGGGTAATTTTTTTAATGTTATTTTTTAGAAACTGCATAGGTCAAAACTTTGCCCTTAATGAGCAGAAAGTCCTGATTGGTTCTTTGGTGAAAAGGTAAACAATTATATTTCAGTTACCTGTGTTACTGAAAGACATATTTTTTTAAATCCCACAAAATGGACAGCTGAAAACTTGTTAAGGTAGTTAAAAACGAAGTAGTAGAAAAATATAGTTTAACATCAACTCTGTCAATTTATTAACTACCCAAAATGATAAAAAAAGTAATGCTTTGCCAATTACGTATTTTCAGATTTAAGGTGAGTTTAGTGGAAGGACACGTGTATGAGGAGTACCCGGATGTAGTTATGCGCTCACAGTTCGGCATCAAGATCAATTTAGAAGAGAGGGCGTAGGAACCATTGCCCTTATTCCAACTGAGCCTAGTGTTGCATGTTCTAGCGGGAAACTGTTTGTTATAAATGTATAAAACCCTTAATACAGAACTTCTATATTTTTCGCGTTTTACAGAAAAGAGTTCAACTTGCAAACAACAGATGTTCGGAAATGATTTAGTAAACACGATTCTATTCCACTAAACAACTGTGTATACTTCAATTTCATTGTTTAAAGAGACAGTGCGGCGCATCTTATTAAATTATTGAAAAAATTTTCGATCGGGTTTCTGTGCTTCTTTTAAATGTATAAATTTTCGGCAAATTACAAATTACAAATGAAATCAATCTAATAAAATCATTAGAATTAATAATTATGAGTAACCCATTGATATATACATTGCAACATGTCACGGGGTTCCGCCTTCTATACCTATTAACGGTATTTTCTATAGACATATGCAGGGCTCGGCAAGATTCTCTTGGACAGGCTCGGCAAGATTCTCTTGGACAGGCTTGTTGATAGAAATGTGTCTTTTCTACTTCTTCTAGTTAATAATTGTTCAAGGTTTATAAAATAACCAGAATTACTATTTTGTAAGCATGTATTTGGCGTTTTTACCACAGGAGTTACTACAACCTAAATTCATTTTGTAAGTGAGGCCCCTTGAAGGTTATTTGACATATGTCAGTTTAATTTAAGAAATTAGTAAACATACGCAAATTATCGAGAAAGTGATGATGTGTTCCGTTTAGAGAGTCCCTTTTACCTCGTGTTCCATGATGACCGTAGCAGGCTCGGAAAACACCTCGAATGTATTTTAACATCACCGGATGTTAGAATTTTATACAAAAAGGAGTCGCTACCAATTAAAATAAGTATCGGCTAGACAGCCTCGTGTGTCGCTTTTGTGGTATATTTTTAGGTTTATAATTGACTTAATGAAGTCTAGTTCACATCTCAACAGATCGTACAATGCGTTATATTTATATCAAATTTTAGAAAAAGGGGGAAGGGGGTGCCAAGGACGCCTAGGTAAAACATTCCAGGGTTGCGTTCAAGTTCGTACGGCTACCTTGCATAAAATTTCCGGAAGCTCATAATAACATTAATTAGGTATAAGAAAAGGACTTGTGTGTACTTTAGCTGTCGCAATACGCATTTTGTCTTATTTCCTAACCATACAATGGATACATTTGAAGTTTTCAGCTGCACTGTCTCTTTGAATCAAAAGTTTGAGGAATTAGTAGCAAAAAAAAAAATCCACAATTCTAGGTGTTAGCTTGTTCATGGTTTGAGAATGATTCATCAGGGATGGTAATGGTATCCAATTCTACTAAAAATAAGTTTTTCATGTCCTTTCTCTCTGTTCCTCTGTGAATTGAGCATTTCAATGAATCCGTCAACAGATTACAGAGACAAACTTTGTTCTGATGAATGTCTGAACTAATTTCTAAATGAATACACATCACATTGGTTATATGTATGTGCAAAAATAAATAAAGTCAATTGCTGGAATGATGTGTCTATGATTGGTTCAAATCAATGATTTGCTAACATTAAAAAAAAACTCGACATATCAATTTCTTAACTTTTTCGATAGAAGATGGTCTAGAGTTAAGACCTATTGATGTTTGGATGTTTACAAACTGAAAGTTTATCTTCTAATGTATGGGGTTAATCTGATGACAACCAATTGTTTCATTCTCCAACGTCCGTAAAGACAAACTTGTCACGCGTACAAAAGCTAATGGAAAGGGATCTTGTTCTCTACAGGAACCATTGCATTGTTTAAAACGGGCTCAGTGCAACTTAAAGGTTTCTCTACAGAACTCCAAAGACAGTTTGTGTATGCAGTTTGAAATTGATGCAAGATTCGTACGCAAATGACTATTAATTCCATTCACAGATTTGTAAATAAGATCTATCAATATTAGCTTCCGTTGAACACAATTTAGTTCTGAATGTTTACTTTGCGTTATAAATATAGCAGTGACCACAGGTTAATGTTGACTACGACCAGAAAGCAATATACATGTTGTTTATAGCAGTATACGTAAAAATTAATTCGTCCTGCCGGGTGTAATGAAATAATGTGAAGATATAGTCCTCACTATTTAATATACAGTAAGAGGTGAATGCACTGTTAGTATATGTGTATCAAACCCTACCTACTATATCCAGGCATAATACAAGCTAAACACAGTGCTATTCTTATTATTATGTTGACTGTGGTATGCCTTGATAAGTGGATATGAGGTTTGAATACTGTCTAGACTTAAACAACAAATTCAAGAGAAGCAAAATATTTACTATTTTAAAACGTTCAGTTGATTGTCTACAATATTCAATCAAAAATTACAAAAACTTACAATATTGACATTTCCAAGGTAACTCGAGTTATTAAGAAGACGTTATAAAAATCTTTCTTACGCGTTTTATAACTCCATGAAAACAGTTCCTTACAAGATGTGATTCAATGTGTTTAAAAGTTTATTATGAACGTTCTCTTTGAAATCCTCCTATATATACTGACACTTTTTTTAGAAAAAAAAATCTAAAAATTGTTTTTTGCCAAGGTATATGACAACATCTTATTATCATCCATTTTTTAAATTGCCTTAAGGATGACGTTTACTCAAAATGAAAAAAAAAATTCCACTGATGATAATGAAAAGACATCTATTGTATGTTATAGATCTTTGATTGTAGTGTTATTTTTCTCTTTCAATAAAAGTAGGTCAATGACCTACTTTTTGAGTAAATGGCCATTGAATGTATTTTGAAAAATCCAAAAATAAACCCCATAAAATTTTACACTACGATTGAGATTTTCTTAACTGTGTAAATACTACAAATATTTAAACACTTTAAAAAATGAAATACAGTTTATAAATGGTATTGGCACAAAATAGATACAAAGCATTAAAATTTCAGCGACAATTTTTAAAATATTCCAGTCCGAATTTCCTCTATCAGTTGTCAAATCCCTACCCATATTTGATCCAATTTTACACAAAATTGAATTATGCTAATACAAAAACATCTATAGTATTAAACTACTTATATTGACCTTATTCTGTTGGCATAAAATTTTTAATGAGGTCAATGATCAAAATTTTGAGATATGGTGTCTTTTATCGCTTTTAAGCATTTTTCAATATTTTTGTAATTTGTGCCATACAATTATTTTAATGAATAAGTGAAGTAAAACCAACAGAAAATATGCAAAATTATAAAGACTAAAATATAAAATCTTAACTTATTATACTAGAGTACCGCCAAAAATGTTTTAGCGGAAAACAAAATCTGCAAAATTTAGTCCGAATTTCCTCTGTTTGGCTAAAAGTCTATTTTTGTTTGAGCCTAATTCCAAAATATAGTAGAAATATCGAATGTTATGTCAATAATAATTCATTTCATAAATACATTTTTTGTGTTTAGAACAACACCCTTAAATATTAAAATATGATCTAGCGCAAATAGGACTACCAACCTGCAGGGTCGTCATTACGAGTTCCACTTACAGCTATCGAACACAATGCGTGCACTATCTCGGCAAAGTATGCTTACCTTTTATACATCCTTTATATGCTGTGCGAAAATAGACAAGCATTAAAACATACTGACAAACTAACAGAAAGCATATTAGTACTAAATATTGGCTTATAATTTACATCATTTTATTTTTATTGCACAGACACCTGATGTTATCTATTTTTCTCATATTAAAAAAATATATACCTTATATTCCTAATAAGACACAAGGTACACACCGCCTCCATCTTGGATTTATTTAACTGTCACTTCAGCTGGACTCTTCCGTTGAATTACATTTTTTGTATTTTGCGATCTTCTCAGTCTTTCGTAATCGGTCCTTCAACATCTAAGCTTCAATCAATTCGATCAAAACGGTGCTTTACTTTTGTTATTTAAAATTTAGAGGTTATCTTTTGTCTTGAACAGGTGTGGAAACCTCTAGGATATGGCGTTTTCTACCTTGGGTTTGCAAATCACTATACACAGGAAATAATATCGACCTGGAAGTCAAAATATAACTTTTGAGTTAAATATACACAAGAAAAGAAATGTGTACATAAATAGTTTGCATTTTATTTTTCAAGTTCGAGTTGTATGCATTTAATAAATGTACAGTTTCCCATGTTGTTTTGTGATGCAAAATAATTTCCTCCTTCCTTTTTTGTAAAGAATAAACACTTTTAAGTAGTAATATAACAAGCTTATAAGGTTTAAATAAGAGAACAACACTTATTATTTTAATATTATCTACCTAACTCTGATGTCAACCTGAAAAATATCCTCGCGACCTTAAATTGCCATAATACTAAACCGCTTCGCGAATATTCCAACATGATAAGTGGTATGCGCGCTGTTTTTCCTTAAATAAAAAAAAATCATATAAATTTTCATGAGTTTAATTTCCTCCGAAATGATGCATCCGTCTATCAGTACTTTCAGTACTTTGATTTATATGTTTACATCCTTATCCACTGTATCAACCATCACCCAGATGTCTGGCCCGACCACATGGTAAGTCGGTTTTGCTATGAGTGTATCGATTACGCGATATCTGACTCTATCACGTGATTTATATTATATCATCACAAAGTCATTTTTCAGGCCTAAACGATGTAACTCGCAAAAAAATCTTACCTCGTTCCACCTTTTACCTCTATAAATATTTAAAGAAACAGATTTTCTAGCTCTTTCTAGAACCTCAATTACTAGTAAAGAGTGAACAAATCGTGGCACCATGATTGTACAGAGCGTGATGTGTGGAGCACTTGCATTTCTTCTGGTTGTCATTATTAGACACGTGCATCGACTCAAGCAATGGAGACGACTCACCGCGCAAACGACAATGTTAGATTCATGGCATCCGATTTGGGGACATTTACACTTGGTTCGTATTTTGAGTCAATTTATCTGACAATCCAAACTATATCACACAGTAAGTACTCTTTTGAATTTTCTTAATGCAGTGTCCATTTTTTTTGCATTTTACCGCCCCAAAAACATATATATCGAATGGCAAGTTCTTCGCGCTTGTGTTGTAGGTTAATTGGATAATGTAATACCCGTAGTTTATTCTGATTGTAAATATTGACCGTCGTAATATATGTTTAATGTTGGAACAAATTGTTCCCCAAATGTTTGACATAAAAAATAATCCTGAAAACTCTCTAAACTCTACGATCTCGTCCCTTTTTAAATACCAATATCGACTCTTTAAAACAAATTTATTGTAAAATTATCAGTTAAGTAAAATTGTACACTTCAGTGCGAAATTCCGACTTTGCTGTTACGTATGGTGGCATATTTCTGCCACATACATACGGAAATGTATCGGGGCCTACACTTGTTGTGTTAAAACTTAAACCTTGTCATACTTTTTATCGTTTTATCAACATTTAAACTACCATGTCGTTTTATTTATGCAAATATTTTGCATTGTATTGAGGTGAAGAAACATAATTTTAATCACCCTATTGTAATTGATCAGTTTTCTTGCTATCTGCTGTATCGACTTAACAAAACACGGAGTTAAATATAATAATCTAAAAATGGGTTTTAGTCATATCGAGAAAGAAATGTTAACATAGGACATTGAAAATGTATACATTATAGGTATATCGACATAGATATGTTTACATTTCTTGGGAACATATTGCAAAAATATTGTTATCGAATGAATTTCGCGGGGGTGGGCGTTCTGATAGTACGTCTCCTCACTCTGAATCTAGCTCTAGGAAACACATGTAGACTGACATTTGTGGAATCATTGGAATTCGCGTGTGCTCAATTTTCATGGATTTTGTTGATCCTATCATCCATGAAATGAAATCTACAACGAATTACATGTTTGAGTAAAAATGTTGTGCACTCCTACCCTAAAATTATGATAATAATTCAATAATCACGGTGTTACAACGGTCTCCCATCGACAAGGCTTGTTCAGCCTTATGTTTACAAATTGATAATACACGATTTAAGCAATATTAATAAATGACAACCCACGCTCCCAACTACAGTGTAATCTATCAAATTTTTATCAAATAATATAATACATAACTAATTGCATAAGGGTTGCATTTTCTCATAATCATGATTTAATTTGAGTCTTTTCTATTCGCGTGGTTAAAAGACTCGCGTCAAATTATGAAAATGAGAAAATGCGTAGCGCTCATACGGTCAGTTCATGCATGACATCATTTAAAAATACAATAATATTTTTTTAGACGCTTTGGTAAATAAAACATTTTTTTGTGGGGGAGGAAGTCGGGGTAATATAATACGTTTAAGTAAAGGGGTTCACGTAGTCTAAATGTTATACCATCAGTCCAAAAAACTCACATCACATATTAACGTAGCTCGCGGGTTTGCTGACAATAGGATTCGGCGTACAGAGTTGACCGTCATAGCAAACTCATACATTTCTTTTAGAAATAACAAATGATCTTAAAAACATAAAATGAAATATTTTAAAAAACTTAATTGCACTTTATACAAATATTTATAATTATCAAGTGCGAAAAATTTAAAGATGTGACATACATTGTCGCATTTAGTCCTGTAAGGTATGAGTGTTTGTTGGAACTATTTAATCTGATTTATGTTTAGACAAGTACATTGTAAAATAAATTGAACCGTATGCATTAACTTCGCTCGTTCTGTATTTTCAAATACCGATCTAACTATTAAAATTATTTTGGCTTTAGCTAGTTATCGTATACGATTACAAACTTATTAATATGTCAATAGTTGTACGGCAATTGTTTTTGCAATGAATGCATGCTTGACTGATTAAGTTTCATGAAAAGAAAAGTAGCCAAGTTTCTTCTCTTCACAACCTTACATTAATTGCATTTGTGCATTCGAAAACATTTCTTATAATTTTGATTGGATTTGCATGTTCTAATATGTGTTAATCGGCTAGTCTGGTCAACCAGCGCATTTTCATTTTTGGTTCTCAAACGAAAGAAATTGATGACGTCGGGCTAACGTCGTGACGAAAATATAGGATTTTGTGAAATCTTTTAAATCTTTAAAGTTGTTTTGCGAAAAATTGGCCGAGAACACATATTGATTTTTTTTTATGAATTGATTCAAAATTATCTCCTCTGTTATTGTGTTGATTAAAATTAAGTTCGTCTAGATCGTTTAAAAGTTTGGAGCATAGTTTTAAAATGCGGTTTTCGACTAAGATATGCATTTTAATATATATTTCATTGAAAGTGCATTGCTTGATTTTATCAGCAACACTGTGTTTGAATCACGATAACATTATTACTACGCAGACGAATCTCAAATAAATTTTTAAAATAAAACACTGAAACCTATGGATCACGTGGACAAATTTTCAAGGTAGGTTTTCTCACAAGCAGGTAAACCCGCGAGCTACCTTAAATGGAGAGTTAACCAAACACAGAAGGTCATAACGATCTGCTTTAATATAGATCATGTAGCAGCCCTCTAACTACGATATCAAACACTGATATGAATTGCAATTAATAAAAATGAATTACTGTTCTTTATTTTTAATTTATATCAAACTACATGTGCCATCTACAGCTGGAATCAGAGTGAGGTGGCGTAAACGTACCATCAGAATTCCTGCGCCAGCGAAGTTCTTTCGATAACAATATTTTCGCAGTATGTTCCTTAGAAATGAAAGCATACTGATGCCTACCTGACTGTAATGCCTTTATTTTATTGTTCTTTGTCTAAATTTCTATCTCAGTATAATCAAATCACATTCTTAAATCAACATTTCAAACTTCATTTTTTGTTAAGTCGATAACGCAGATAGCAATAAAACTGGTAAAATTCATTATAGTGATTTTAATTATATAGTAATCAAATGAGATAACTCAATACATTTGCATTAATAAGAGGTCACAATACTTTATATGTTGACAATTCAATAAAAAGTAAGGACAGTTTTTTAGTTGAAACACAACAAGTGTAGGCCCCGATACGCTTCCGTACATATATGCAAGATTAATAATGTCAACATGCAAGATAATTATGTCCTCATGCAAGATGATTATGTTAACATGCAAGTAACGGATCTTTTAATAGAACCTGATTTTATATGGGTAAAATTACTTACTTTAGCCCGTATCTGACACATAGATGTAAGATGCATAATTATATTACAACATCGACTTATTTATATTGACATGCCACTTATTGATGTGAACAAGCAAGTTAAATATGTTAAATAGTTTTACATAAACATCTTGCATGTTAACATAGTTAACTCGCATGTTGACATAACTCGCATGTCGACATAGATAATTCGCATGTCGGCATAATTATATCACATGTTTTCATAGTTATGTTGCAGCTTGCATCTATGATGTCGGAGTCCAGCATTAGATAGTAATTTTACTCATATAAAAAATAAGATTCTCTAAAACGATTTGTAACTTGCAAGTCAACATAATTTTCTTGCATGTACACATATTAATTATCTTCCATGTTGACATGATTTTCTTGTATGTTAAAATAACTTATCTTGCATGTAGGGCATAGTTACGGCTATGTATAGGTATTTGTATTATTTGAAGAAAATGAAGGAGTGTCAATCAAGCGTGCGCTATTTAGGGGGTGTGACCTAAACCCTAGGAGAAATCGATGTAAACAACATGCTATTTTATCCTTTTAACGTTGAGATATTGGACGTTTAGAGGATTCATCAAAATGCTCTAAATATTAAATGTATGTGCAATTTACCATGGAAGATAAAATAATTGCATTCATCTTGTACTAAGGATATGAAATGATTTCCAATAGATTCTATTGGTTATTCTTTATCATGGACTTGGACAACATAAAAAAGCCAAAAGAAAAAACAGATATTGTGCTATTTCAAAATGTTTTATATACTTAGAAGTATAAATCAATAAGGCTAAAAGTCATTTATCTTTATCAAAAATCAATACACATCTACTTACCCCAATAAGTCTAAGATTTATAGCAAAAAGGTAAGAATAGACGCAGCTCGTTTGAAGTCCAATTATGTTTGTTGCATGTATTTGTGCATTTATTTCTGATAAAGGACTCAATACCCCCCCCCCCCCAACCCCAATACCCTCCATAAATGTCTCAAAATATTACCTTTGATTTTATAATGTATTTGTCATGAGATCCAAATATTTTGGATACATCCCGCCTTGAAACGCTATTACAAGTCAAATTGTTTTACACAAGACATAAAACCAAACAGTCACATAAATCTTAAATATAGAGTCCTTTGAATCACAGAAAGTTTAGATATAAACTAACATATGTATGATAATAAAACAATTGTAATTTGGTTAAAATGGTTAATATTAGTAGATTGAATGAATAACAAAAAAAACACATCGACTTCTGCTAAAATAGCAAGTAGAACATTACGTCATACTTGATTAGTGCAAGTCACAATAAGTAGTACCAGATTGTTTCGGCAGAATTCTAGGGCCATACAGTCCTAAATGTCGTCATAGTAAGAGAGAATGCTAACACCATTCTAAGGCAGTTTCAAAGTTTCACTCACTTACGGAATTTGCATATATAGAGGAGAAATTTTGAATATGAGGGGACAATGAAACGCGAAAATGAATTTCTGCAAATCGCTTGTGGGTGGAGAAGGATACAATTACACCCACTACAACCAAAGGTTTGCTGTGTAATGACTGTTCCTAAACGTTTGTCGCTAACTCTGCATAATCGAGGGGCGGTATTTATTGTTGAAAATTCAGACAGGAATTATTTTCTTTAGTTGCCTTTCTGTCATACAGACATACAAGTTCGTTTTAGAAAGATGACAACATATTTTCTAAAAAAAAAATACAATACAGTTAATTTGACTTTCCTTAAAAGGAATGCATAAAATATA